>NW_010422663.1:14559-41541 GCF_000710305.1 Buceros rhinoceros silvestris | reverse complement strand
CCAGCCTATACGGCACACGTATTGCACACAGCGCGAACTGGCTTCTCTCATTTGTCTGTTGATGGTAGGTTTCCTGCAGCTATTCTGCAAGGTGACTGTTGTGCATGAATTAATAGAAAAATGCAACCTTAAAGATAACAGCTGTTCAGCAATCTGCTCTTTACTTTGCATTTAACTGAACTGGGGGAAATGGGATCAAAACAGCAATCTTAAAATGATTGTGTAAGAAATGATCACAAAAGAAATCTTTCAAGCACTTGTATTTAGAAGTGGTACATGGGTACTGAATAGGTATCAAAAATTTTAAAATTTTAAATTTTAAAACCCCCAGCAAATATTGATATGGGTCAGAACTTCAAGATAAATGTCAGAAAAACATAGCAATCCACTGGCAATTCATAAACCAACTTCCATATCCAATTTTGACCCAGCAGATGGAGAAGGCTTTGGAGTCTTTTTGTTTGGTTGGTTGGTTGGTTGGTTGGGTTTTTTTGAGGGGGGGGTGTTTGGGGGTTTGGTTTTTGCCAGGGTTTTTTTGTGAGGTGGGTTTTGTAGGGGTTTGTTTGTTTGTTTTGTTTTCTTTAAAATCACCTCATGTAAACATTACCCTAAGGGGCTGTGGGCAGTGCTGGTGGGCACTGCCTCACACACATACTGGTTTCCTAGCAGTTCTGAAACAGCTGCATAAAATGATTAGTCCAAAGTACTGAATTCAACCCCAGACCCAAATATTTCAATTTGAATCATCTAAAACAGGTTTTAGGATAAAAGAAGAAGAACCATGACCGTGAAGAGGTTGATTTATGTATGCTCCAGAAAGGAGCAGCATGCAAGACCTGAATATATCGTTGCACCAAACCATGTACCAAATCTTCTCTTTGGTCATGAAGAAATTTTGAAACTGTTCTCTCACATCTCAGGGTATTTACTCTCAGGAAATTTTTTTTAAATACGTCCTGAAGCTATTCTGCTCCAGGTAAATATGCTTTAATATTCATTAGATTTGAATGACGGAGAGAATTAACTTCATAGCTCTGCTGCAAGAGCATCTGGAAGTGCATATAAAGTTCACTGCTTCAACTGTGTATTGGAAACAAAGGTATTTTATGCCTCTTCTCTGCTTACTTCAGTAAGCAGTACTGTGATTAATCTATTCTAAGAAGCTGCAGTGGTTTTATTTTATTTTAGCTTGAAACCATTTGCCATGTTCAACTGAAATTCACAAACTATCTCAACTTGGGTTTGCTTATTAAACATAAAGTTGACAGTAAAAGAACTCATCTTGCCCTTCATTACATGTAACCAAATCCCTCTGAACAATTTTCAGGCTGAAAGAAAACAGTAGGCATTCTTCCTGGGTCATAAGCTTTCACAAGATCAGCTAAACTGCAACTGCCAGCAGCCTCTAACAATTAGATCTAGTGCTTGTCTCTAACTTTTACCCATTTAACCCAATGATAAAATGAGATAAAGTACTCAAACTATATACGCTGGTATATTAATAAGATTGTTTCTGTCTTCTAGTACATTGAATGACAGAGGTTTTGGATACAAAAGCAATTCACACTCTTGGTGATTATGCAGAACTACTTTGTTGGCCTTGAAAACTCATTAAGTAAAATAAGAAAAATTATGCTTTGCTATAGAAGTAAAACTAGTACTTCTCACACTTATTTCTCCTTTTCCCTTTCTCTACACTGTGAAACTTCTTAATTGCTAAAATGTGTACCAGAATATCAGAAAACACCGAGTATATTTTCTGTGCTTTTCCTTGTTTAAAAAAGACCTGAAATCATCATTTCCATCAACTGTCACATCAAGAGCCTGGTCTCTTGTCAAGGCACAAGGTAAGGTCTAGACAGCCCTAGCTGTGCCCACAGTAGCCAACAGCACAGTACAACAGCAGCAGACCTGTAGAAAGAAAAGGCAGGCACTGAGGACTTACCCATGCTCAGTGGGTCCAGGTTGTGCTTTGGCTCTTGTGTAGCTCTTTGGTCAAGCACTGTTGGTGGCTCTTGGTGTGCCCCTGGAACATTTTCCAATTTGTTCCTGTGCAATAGGAATCACTCTGCATGCTCTAGGACTGCTCCCAAACTGCATTCAAGCACAGTGAGGATCACCAGAAAAATTCTCTTAAAAAACTCCGTACAAACTAACATGGTAATACCCAGCTAACCACAATATTTGCTGTGGGATGACAGATTCTATCCATGAAAGACATTTCGTTAAGGTGCAATAAATCTTTTTGCAGTCATTATGATGCAGGCCTGATAGTTGAGTGTTTCTAGTTCCATTTCTGGAAAATAGAAGCCAACGTTATTGAGCTTCCTTAGTAGGCTACTGGAGTGACTGTTTACAAGTTAATTCCTAGTAACACAGATCCAGTAACCCAGAGATGAACAGTTTTATGCTCCTTTGGAACTCATGAAGTGAACAGTCCTGAATAGCTACAACTATTCCAAGATTATCAGCTGATCTGCTCCACATCTTTGGAAAATCACCATTCAATGTTCTAATTGTAAATTCAAACGAAATAAAATATTTTTCACTTTTTGAGGGAAGAGAAAGAAGAGAAATGGGTAAGACACCCACAAGATTTAATGACATAATGGTAACGCTATTAGGACATCAAAATTAATTTCAGTTTCCCTGAGGTATCTTATTTTAATTAACAAATCCATGAACCTGCTCTATTAATTAGCATACTGAACGAATAATAAGTTTCAGATGAGCTTAATTCTAATAAAGCTTTTCATCCCCTAAAAAATTAATAAGAGGAATTAAGGATCACAATCCAATTTATTTTCTACATTTAGTAGCAATATTTAGAAATTCTACCCAATAGAGTATTAGACATTTCTTTTAATTTGAAAATGTTTTAGTTTTGCACTTAATGCATTTCAGACATTCCACCTATCGAAGGGATGGCAGTGGCCCACCAAGTAAAGTAATCCTTGCAGGATACCTGGTAATTTTATTTTTCATATTATAGGGGATAAACACAGGGCCTTTTTTAATCCTTAGCTGCCGATGATTTTCCAACAAACCCATACAACATCAGTTACCCATTAACATCCCAACTGGGTCAAATAAAATTCTAGGAATGTATCTGGGACACCAACCTGCACAGCAAGTGTTTTGTGCCTCACTTCACCTGTACCACTCAGTGGTCACTGATTGGCTGCTATACTACTGGTCAAATCACACATTTTTATAGACATGCTGATTCATTAGCTTGCTCAGAGTAGATCTGGAAAACTGATTCTTTTTCCCCCACATTTGGTTTTTGTTATTCTCTCCTTGTATCACCATTCACTTACTGATGAAACACCACAGCAAGATTTTCCATTTGGTTTTGAATCCCCAAAAGAACAAATCTGTACTTTAGATTTCCCCAAAACACTTTGTGGATTCCCTGTTACAGGAAGTAAAAGGAGAAAAGAAAATACTAGCAAACTGCCAAAGGCTTAGGTTAGGGAAAAAAGCTAAGGAGAAAACTTCTGCATAGTTGAAAGTGTAGCAATGTTTGTGATTTCTGTACTGTAAAGACAGCCTGCTTCTTTGACCTAGCACTGTCTGTAAAACAAACGAGATCAAAAGAGGACACTGGGAAGTTATGTGTGCACAACTTCACTAATTAGTATATGTTTATGGCATATTGCTTATATATTTCAAACTACCAAGTTGAATATTTTCAATGCTTTACTGAAGAACAAAATTCAAAACATGTATTACGTAACAGAAAAAAAGAGCATTAATACAGTGTGTAGAAAGAGTTGAACAATTTAAAAATAGAGGTTATAAGGGAAAACACATGAGCTTCACTAATATTTCTGCCAGCTCTGTTGCTGCTCAGCCCCTCTCTCTTCCAGCAATCACAGACAGGGAAACCGCAGAAACTGCTCTGTGCCCATAACAAGATGCTCCATTAGTTAAATCGGTCCTGCTGTCTCCCCCATCTCAGCCTCCTCGGGTTTGACCTGGGCTATTGTATATTTGTCATATATATTATCATTTATCAGCAGTCCTGGGTAACTGGGGAGGTACCAATCGACTGGAGGTTAGCAAATGTGACACCCATCTACAAGAAGGGCTGCAAGGAGAATCCAGGGAACTACAGGCCTGTCAGTCTGACCTTGGTGCCGGGGAAAGTCATGGAGCAGGTCATCTCGAGTGCCATCATGCAAAACATACAGGACAATGGGTTGATCAGGCCCAGTCACTATGGGTTTATGAAACTCGATCTCCTTCTATGACAAGGTGACCCACTTAGTAGATGAGGGAAGGGCTGTGGATGTTGTCTACCTGGGCTTTAGTAAAGCCTTTGTCACCATTTCCCACAGCATTTTCCTGGAGAATCTGGCTGCTCATGGCTTGGATGAGTACAAACTTTGCTGGATAAAAATCTGGTTGAATGGCCAGGCCAGAGAGTGGTGGGGAATGGAGTTAAATTCAGTTGGTGGCCAGTCACCAGTGGTGCTCCCCAGTTCTCAGTGTTGGGGCCTGTCCTCTTCAACATCTTTATCAATGATCTGGACAAGGGGATCGAATGCACCCTCAATAATTTTTCAGGCAACACCAAGTTAGGCGGAAAGGTTGATCTGCTTGAAGGTCAGGAGGCTCTGTAGAGGGATCTGGACAGACTGGATTGATGGGCTGAAGCCAACTGCATGAAGTTCAGTAAGGCCAAGTGCTGAGTCCTGCAATGAGCCCCTGCAATGTTACAAGCTTGGGGAGGAGTGGCTGGAAACCTAGCCAACAGAAAAGAACCTGAGGGTGGTGGTCAACAGCCAACAGAATATGGGCCAGCAGTGTGCCCAGGTGTCCGTTAAGGCCAACAACATCCTGGCTCATATCAGAAATAGTGTGGCCAGCAGGCACAGGGAAGTGATTGTCCCCTTGTACTCAGCACTGGTGAGGCCACACCTTGAATAGTGAACATAGTGAGAAACCCAAAACACAAGTGTGCTGGAGCACATTCAAAAAAAGGCAACAAAGCTGGTGAAGAGTCTAGAGAACAAGTCTTACGAGGAGCAGCTGAGGGAACAAGAGTTGTTTAAATTTGAAAAAGGTTGCAGTGAGGTGGGAGTCAGTCTCTTCTGCTGGGTAACAAGTGACATTAGGGAAAACGTCTTTACAGAGGGGGTTGCGAAGCATCAGAACAGGCTGCTCAAGGAAGTGGTGGAGTCACCATCCCTGGAGGTATTTAAAAGACATATAGATGTGGTACTCAGGGACACGGCTTATAGATGACCTGGCAGTGCTGAATTAATGGCTGATCTTGATGATCTTAACAGTCTCTTTCAACCAAAACAATTCTGTGATATGCTTAAATGACAGCTTGGAGCAACATTGCCTCTGATGTATGAAGGAAAGTTATGGATATTCTCACTAAAGATACTAAGAGCACAGAGAGTTCATGATTACTGACAACTTTTTGCAGGAATATCTAAAGACTTGTCATATCCAGAGCTAAAATATAACAGTTACTCTATCACCCAAACACCCCTCCCTAGCAGGGAACGGGGTTCAGGAGAAGGAGGTGACCCACAGGTTGAAATGAAAACAGATTTAATATAACAGCAAAACTAATACCAATCCAAATATAAAGTATACAAAGTTATACTCAGCCAGTGAATGTCCAGCATTCACAAGAAGGCAGTCTTTGGAAGCAGAATTGGAACTGAATCCCTCCAGGGATGGGCAGAGGCAAAAGGAAGAGCAGGATGAAGAAGAATCTGAGCAGGAATCCAAGCAGGAAGAACTCCCTACCCCCAGCAGACTTCAACTTTGTATTGATCATGACATGTATGGTATGGGATACACCTGTAGCCAGCTTGGGTCAGCTGCTCTGGCTCATTCAAAAGTGCTAATGACCTGCAGACTGTGGCTGGCCCGCGATTCCGTTCCAGTGAAACCAGGACAAGACCTTGACTATGTTTGTTTTATTTTCATTTTCAACTCTTTTCCATTTCTGTGTGGTCCATTGAGGAAGCCTAATTACCAGGTCCCTCTCATATCCATGTTTTTCCTTAGACACCTAACAGCAATCATTCTTTGTGTTTATTTTAACTCTTTGTGATTTAGGGACATTAAATGAGGAGGATGTTTCTCAGCTAAATGATTAGCACTCTATCACCTTGTAATTTGTCTTTTCTAAAGGCTTTGTAATGTGTTTGGTAGTTCAGAAGAAACAGAACAGTCCATTCAGAGGTTCATTATTCTAAGTATTTATTTTCCTGGAACAACCTCTCAGAAGACTGAGACCATGGAGGTGGTGAACATTGTTATTTCTTGCTTTATGTTTTTGAGTGATGGTTTCAACATCTCAGGATTGAGAATTTTGCTGTGGTAGGGAATAACACAGATGGAACTATTCATTTTCTAAAAAAATATAGTCTTTCCTTAGTGGGAGTCATAAATTAATGGTTAATGATAGACTAAATAGCATCTTAATTATCCTATGCTTGCTAGATCTGCATATCAGGTAAAAGCAGAGAACTCCAGGTTCTAGGTTTGTTCAAAAGAATGGAAAGTTAAAAGAAGATTCCTCACACACCCCCCCCATGCTAAATGCACACACCATTTTCATGTGGTAATTATACTAATATACTCTAATAGTTACAGTTTAAATACAGTAGACAGACAGAAAAAGAGTTGGTATACCAAAACCAGCAAGAAATGAGAATAATCAAATATTGAATGAAATTCTTCTCTAATTTACTCCAGCATAGTATTTTATTCTGCTGGCTTGTCTGTGAATGTGGTCTCATCTATTTTTTTTTTTATACTAAAGATTATACTTTTTATAGACTCCAACATTTGGTTAATGGTTACTAAATCTGGCATTTACAGAGACATTAGGAAAGATGGTATTTATTTGCAGTTTTATCTCCCTCAGAGTAAAACATGGAATCCATGCAGCTGTACGATGAAGATGATTAGAATTGCCAGAAACGAAGGCCTCCTGGGAAAAAAAAAATATCAATAGCATAGTTTAACTACATGAACCGTAATTGCAATATTAGCTCTGCTGTGCACTACCACAGGAAAGCTAGTGATGTGATTCTGAAGAAGCTTTATAGATTATGGAAAACCCTCTAACCTCTTGTGCTCCCATCAACAACACAACTCATTGGAGATCCCTCTCATTATGGGAAGGAAAACTGCCTCATTTTTCACAAACCTTGTGACTATGTCTTTCCATATACTAACTGTATATATACCCCTGGACCAGTAGATGGACTAACAAATAACCATTTGCTCAACCTTAACTGTGGCAAACTTAGTGGTGAATTGTATTTTCAGTCTCAGTCCAACAAATTAATGACTGTTGCAGAAGGTGTGAGGAAGAAGAGGTGCCCCCCACTCGCTCAGACACACACTGGCTGTATCCGAGAGTAGCAAGAGGATTACTGTCACAAACTGTCAGTGACATGAAATACCTGGCTTTTTCAGTGTTCTAAGTGTACTTCTAAATCAATCTGCCTACAGTTTACTAGTGGGATTTCAGCTTAAAAGCAGAAGACCAAAATAATTGTCATTACATTCCGACAACAGGCAATAGTTATTCTCAATGAGTCATTCCCACTTTCTCCCTGTATTTGCCCCTCCCACCCAGTCCCCAGGTTGCAAAGATGTAAATACACGAAAACCATTTCTTTTTCAGTAGTTACTCAAATAGAAGAAATATGTGATCTCAAGATTATTAAGTCCTGAAATGCAAAACAATCCAAGACACAATCCTAACACTGAGCCTGGGAGACATCTCATTTCCTCCATCCCATTACACACAGCCAACTTGCTTGAAGAGCCAGCTGGGACGCGTTTGTTCTTTGGCTCCTTGGTGACCTGCAACAGCCAGGATACATTTCTTCCTGTTTTATATGTGCACTCATAGGCACCTGTGGATCTGCCCTGACTGCTGCCAGTTAACTACCTTTCAAGGATTGGAGACGTCTTTTAGAAGTAGATTTGTAGGCTCCCTGGGAAGTGAAAGTGAACTGACTCCAGGGTGTTAACCCACCCACAGCTCAAAGGTGGGTGTAATTCATTTCTTCCATTTTAGGTCTGGGATCACTTCGGTGCATGCACCAAGCTACCCTGTGTCCTGCCTCCTACCGTTCCTATGGAGGTTCAGAGCAGGGCAGCCTGGCTTGTCAAGCGCTTTCAGATCACAGCACTTGGTAAGCAGGCAGGTTTGCTCCCTCTCCTGGGTACAGTAGTACTTCGCCTTCACTGGCACCATGAGACCATAAGGGAACTGTGAGTACGAGGGAGAAGACTTGCCTTTAAACTGGATGTGGAGAGGCAGGATTAAAAACCTCTGAACAGAGAGAGAGTGCTAACTTGCCAGCAAAATATTCCCTTTTTACGCATTACATCTGTATAACTTACCGTGAGGCGACTGCAAACCCTATGCAAACCTATTAATACGTTACGCCCACTTCTGCTTGAAAGGGTTAGCTTACTGAAGGAAGCACTTGCTAAATGAAATACTGTAACAAGGGAACTCCTAACCAGACGTACAATTGTGATATGCACAAGGTATGGTGGATAAAAGTCCAGGACAGAAGTGTAGAGGTTATTGGAAAACACTGTTGACTATCTGGAGCTTTTTTAGCTTGGTCCTGCAGAAACTTGCGCGTTTCCAGCTTTGTGGTTTCTACTGTCAAATTCTGCTGGCTTCACCTATGTGTGGTAAAACGTTGCCACCAAGTGGTCATGTCTTCAATTACAGAGCACTCCCTCCCCTCTGGGGCAGGCTGCTTGCCCTTCCTTGGGTGATGACTTCCCACGTTAAACTGTCTGGTATATACATGAATCAACTCAGCTCCTACTGCTATGCAACTACATTTCTCAAAAACATTTTTGATCCCAATTGCTTTGAATCTTCAAAAGGAAGGAGGAGATTTAGAGCATCTAAATTAGCAACATCTGACATCTTTATTAAGAAAATCCAGCCAGATATTTTTCCTCTGTAGCTGAGAAGCGTAACGAGTAATTCTAATTCTACTAAGAAGTAGTATGTAGGGAAGCATTTCTCTTAATGCTATTGTACATACTGCCTTACAAACCATAGAGGGCATTATGTTACCACAGTTTGTTCTTCTAACTTACCAATTTAGAATGATGCTCTGCTGTTGTCTATTCATCAAATTCTCAAAAGCCCTCTACTTACACCAACTTAAGAAATAAATGCAGAAAACTACGTTCTACATATTCTGCTGTTCCAAAAGACCTTTTCAGGACATCCAAAGCGTGCCACATGCACCCTTTCTTACTATCTGCCACTTAATTTAGGTCTGTTTACATACTCTGAAATGTGCAGATTAATCTCTAAAGAGCCAAAAATCTGTTGTTGAGTGAATGTACAAAGAAAGCAAGGGACTAACCTTTGTGAAGAGATGAGAAAGGCAATATAACTTCAGAGTCCTGGTCTACACACAGCATGTGAGTATTCCTCCACAGTAGACTTGAAAAGAAATGCAGCTGTGGGGATGATAGAGGAGGACAGGATGGCTCTGGTCCACCTGTGCCTTCACACGGCACGTCAGACGTGCAGGAGAACCGTAATGTGCACTATCCAGCCAAATTACTTTGGCTTTGTCACCAAGTCTCCGCCAGTCTCCTGGTCCCCTGCAATGTTGCATGTAAACACCCACCATACAGCCAGCAAAACCCCAGGGACTGGCGGTGGGTTTGTGCCCTGGGTGCCATCACTCGGGAGCATTTGGGCACAGTCACACAGTCACAACTGCAGTGATTTAAAACATCGCCATCCCTGTTCCCCTCTCATATGGCTCTGTAACTGCCAACACAAGCACAGGTCTGTAAATGGTGGTTTCCACAAGCCGTTCTGAGTCCGCCCTTGAGTACACTACACAGCTTGCACAGCCGGGTGCCAGGTGGCCGTGGAGGGAGGGTTAACGTGCTGATCGTTACAGCTGCTTCTGAAGCGCAATTCAATAATCTTTGCATGCTTTCTGCAGAAAGAAAGTTTGAGGATCTTGTAAACACCAGAATTAAAGGCAATTTCAAAATTGGCTCATAATGTTTGTTTATAGGAATTATCTTTAAGGCAGCAAGAAGGAAGCCTTTCAAACATAAAATTCACTGGGACTTAGCCCAAATTTAGGTTAAAAAAACCAGTTTTCAATAAACAAGCTTGGTGTTGAATCTAAACTTATTTCAAACTTCAGTCTGACAGGAAAAATTTAATTGAAGAACAGATCCTCATCATTACCTAACTGAATTTCCTTAGGTTAAGAAATATAGAAAAAACTGAAATGGGCAAATTTTGTAGCTTGTTTTAACAGTAAATATTTAGACCACTTCAGAATGAATGCCACCTCCTGAGAACAAGATTTGATACCTTGTATAGCATCAAGAGATTCTTCACAGTTTCTTTTTCAAATAAAGACCTGCAGAAACGAAATACGGGAGAAATGGACAAAATCAAAAGTAGTAGATTGTAAAATGGCAACTGAGGATTGGTTTCCACAAGGGGGGAAAAAACCCAAATATCAAACATTTTTATTAAGAAACTTTAGCAAAATTCCAGCTTTTAGTATTCATAAACTCACTGCTAATTATAGACTGACATCTTGACAAGAGAAAAAGGAGAATATAATGAGAAAGGTAGAAACATTTTGTAGCAAATATGTTTTTCTGAATAACTTCAAGGAACAAATAATCATTTGTTACTAAGATGGTTTCCCCAGCTGAGGACCGTACCCTATTTTAATTTTGAAAAAGTTGACTTTGCTTCATACCACCCAGTTTCTCTCCTATTCCTTTTAGTGGATTCCTCAGATGCAGAAAGGATGCACTGATACACATTTTGGTCTATGTCTCACATCATACTTCAGCCACCAAATGCTTGCAAGAAGCTTCTGCTGAAGACAATAAAACCAGCTGGATCTTTTGAACAGCCAACACTGCCTTATATCTCTAATCCAGGCAAGGTGGACTGCCTGCTGACAGTAATCCTCATGGTTTTTGCTATCTCACAATACAAAAAAACCTACTACAGTACTGAAAAAGAAAGAGAAGACAACCTCTGGTATAGGAAGAGCACCAGCTCCAGGAGCATTAGGAAAGTGCTGGTTTTACTGCACGGAGATGGAAGTGATTGAACAAGAAGAGAGTTCAGTGCTCTTGACACCTACAAAAACATTATCAAGATAGAGAAAGGGAGACGGGGCCATCTAATTGTATAATATTAGAAGAATACTTGCATAATTACAGACCTACAGTGACAGCTGCTTACAATGTCCGCTATCACACGCTGCAGGTGGTAATTTATCCATAGGTTTCTCATTCATCTGAATGGAAAACAGCAGGGGGTGGCCTCTTGGCATTCCCCGTAATGGCAGACACTATAAGCAACTCCCATGTGCTAGGCTTTCATTTTAATTTTGGGGAAAGGATATGGACTTGCCTATTGCTAAGTGCCAATTTTAGGTCTGCATTGCTTATTGTCAGAGATGTCACAGGACACATAGGAGATGAGCAGGGAACTCAAGTAAAGTTCCTAGGACTGTTTATTACAGACCTGATTTCTGGAAATTTTCCTTAAGATGTATTCTCTATTGAGTTCATTTTACAGGAGATGGTAAAGGAGAGCTGTGTCATTTAAAATTCAGGACTCTAAAATACCAGCAAGTGTGGAGGCAACTGTTGGTAGTTTGAAATAATAATATATATCTATAAAAGCCTTCTTTGTTATTTTATTTATACCTCAATTACATTACTTATAAAAAAGCAGTTTGGAAAGAAGGGCATATCTCAGTGCTTATCCTTTCACCTCCTTCATGCATATGAGCATATAAAATTCACCTCAGGGTCAGAAATCAAATGGTTATTACAGCTTCAGAAGGAACATCACACATGCAGTGCTCTGTGGTGCCTCACAATACAGTCTCTTCATCTCTTCAGTTACCATCCACTCTTTATTAATAAGCAGTGAGCTCAAAACAGAACAAAGCTTTAATCCCATACTTCTTTTGGGCAGGGTGTTGTGCTAGCTTCACTTGCTTACAGCCTTCTCTTAGTGGTATCCACATACCGTATACTTCTACTGGTATTTGCTTTAATTTTATTTTCATTTTAGAGTATATGTTTTCATGGTTTCCACAGGGTGTTTTAATCACTTGTTGAGCAGTGCTATCACAGACTTATTGCCTTGATCTTACCATGTTTGGTGAGCTGCCAGAGCTTCCAGCAATAACAAAAGCCAGTTACAACCATGCCTATTACTTTCTATGCCGTTAGGAAAAGCTGGCAGACTCCCTGTTACTTTTGCAGCTGGGTGACATTTATGAGGTGTGTTTCATGTTCTCACAGCACTAACTCACATCACAGAAAAGCACAGAACTATAGTTTTAATTGGAGTAATCATAGGTATCATTCTTGCCACTGTATATTACATTAAGTTAATGAACTTTGGGAGATACACTTGAACACATCATCACGATCAGCCCAATTCATTATAAACTGTATGCCTCATTTACATGGGTTCCTAGTTTATTTTACTGGGGATGGGGAATATGCATTCTCTGCAATCAACTCAATTTTTTTTCTTCCCCACACAAATTACTTCTGAGAGACAGGCTGAAGTGACTGAGGAAACAAAATAGACATAAAAAGAATATATACGTACTCTAAACTGGTGCTGTATTCAAGACTGGACTGTTAAATATAAAGGAAGCATGAAAAACGGTTTTGAAGAGCTGGGTTTTTTTGTCATGGGAAGAGAGAGGCAGCTTTTCCTAACACTCACTACACTCCTCTGGAACCGCACTCTCCAGCAGACCACATGTAGGACAGATCCCATCTTGCAGCTTTTCACTCTTGTTTCCCTAACCCCCTTCCCCTTAAAGCTCTACTTGATTTAAAAACAAAATAATCACAGCCAGTTTAGAGTTAAAATTATCTTGACAGAAAAGGGAGCATCTCAAAAAGAAAAATCTTACAGAAAAGTCACTCTTCCCTACAATCCTTTCCAATAGTTGACTAAGGAGCTCCCTTCTCACTTTACTTGCTGTGCCATATATAGGATATGATATTTTTGAACCAGAATACACTTGTGCATTTTTATGTAATGCGTCTGAGACCGTCATTGCTAGGCACCCCTTTAGAGCTCTGTAAGGCCATTTCAGAGACAGAAGCAATGCTCTTTCTCTAGCTGCTGCTTTTCCTTGGAGCTGTCAACCAGGCCACCTAGAAACTCTATCATATCTTGTGTTTCTTTACTTCACACATTTGTCTTTTTCTATTAGGCCAGAAAGCAGCAAATATTTTGCAGCTTTTGTAATTTCTATAAAAGCTTGTTAAGTGTAGACATTTAGAAAATACAAATCCAAGGGGAAATTGTTTCAGTAGAGCAATTCAAGGGAAGCTTTACAAGTATGGAGTATGAAAACCTCAGATAATTTCAAGGGTTCTTTCATCAGAAAGCCTGACTCCAGTCTGTTGTGTCACAGAAATAACAAGCAGCTGTAGCTATCATGTCCAGGCACTACTCCTTGGTAAGTTTGTCTGTGAAGATGATGAGTAGAGCATACGGGTCAGGATGATGACACACATCTACTAACTAGGTCACATGTTAACTAAAGCTGACAACTGTAAATCAACCAATGAAGTATTTTGTTATTCACCTTTTTTTTTTGTCCTAAAACCTCACACAAGGAAAATAAAGGATGCCATCTTCTGATTTGTACATGTCCATGTTATGTCTCTTTCTCCTAGTAGACATTAATACATGAAAACTGAAAAATGTGTCATGTAACGGGACAAAAATACCTTCTCTGGGAGAAAGGAATGCAGCCTGTAACACTGTAGTTTTGGAGACAGCGTGTACCTGTGTCTATGCAGCAGGTATTTCAAGGGATCCAAAGACTGATGCGGAAAGTGAGTGCCATGTAGATTGTGCCTTACACCATTACCATCGTACTATGACCAGAAGCATAGTTAGGGTTGCTTATTATCAGTAGAATTGGAGGCCCTTTTAAGCTCTTGGACTTTAAATCTTATTTTCCCTCTACTTCTGGTACATTTTTATGCCTGGAAACCCAAGTGCTAGATTAAGTCTGTTTACTGTTCTCTTTCCAAACAACTGCTTGTATACCAGGGCTGTAGATATCTGCAAAAATCTAGCAAAGAGGAAGGTAACAGGGATTACAACAGCCACAAGTATTTTTTTTTACATGTGGAAGCCATAATACTTTAAATATACCTGTCACAAATAAATGCAGGCAAAACACCAGGGATATTGTGGGAATACCTAAATCTCAGTTGCTGTCTAGTGCTCTGTCATCCTGAAGGTGACTCAGGCAGCCTTGCAGGGTGAGATTTCAGCATATCTTGACTTCACCTAATCTTACCAGTGAGGCAGCATCAACATTTGTATTCTCAAAAATTTCCTATGTATCTCCCACTCATTCCCCCTCTGCAAGGTTTGTACAATAATGAAATCAGAATATTACCTGGTTATAAGAAAGTGGGTGGATAAGAGAAAAGAAAAATTAAAATGGATGATATGAATAATTAAAACCACTTCTCTATCTACTGAAGGAACAGAAACCACAAAGATGAAAGTGTGGTCGCTTGTTTTATGAGTTGCCTAGCCAATCAATACCATCCGTCAGCAACAACTGTATAAACACATCCCCTCAGCAAAGCCTTTGTAGAGCCACCTGCACCCTGATCCAGACTGAACCTCAGTGACATTTTAAACATTCTCATGAGAATGTTTCCTCATTCAGTGAATACAACATACTGCATGGCTGAGCAAATTACTGGAACATATGCAGTGGTAGTTTAGGATTTTCAATCAGTGGTTTAAGTTGTTGGGTTGGTTTTTTTTTTTAACCAATGCTACGTTTCAACATTTGAAACCTTCATATTCATTCTATCCATGTTCCAACTGGATTTGTCAAAACTTTCGCATTCTTTGGCAGTTTGAATCTCCACAGGCTAATTCCCCAACCACTGTAAATCAGTTTAGCTGCACTGAACTCAGTGGAGAGAGGTGGATTCAATCTAGGTGAGGATTTAGGTTATTGCATTTTAAAGTTTTTTTTTTTTAAAAAAAAGGGGGGGGCATCTTGAGCAGTTATTTATTATCGAGCTATCAAGTTAGTTTATTTTTTGCAGTGTTTGACAGTCACAGAAGTGAATTGTCATTGCAGTAAGCAGGGGGTTATACACACAATTCTCATTAACAGTAGTATTTTTCTCGGGATTTTGCAATGCCAATGCCATCTAATCAGTCCTAACATTCATGCTTCTGCATGCACAAAGCAGAAGAGATAGGACTTAAGGAAGGTGAAGTGAAATTACTATGCAAAAACCTCCAGTCTGATTTCATCTGTGAACTTCACAATCCCCAAGTAATGGAAACCACAATACTTAACATTTCACACAGAATTCAAGGCAGTCATTACCTTATCCAGCCTGCTCTCAGTCTCCAGGTTTGCCCTATGGAGTCTTCCCTCTAATATAAAGGTAGACTTTAATGTAAAAGGTCTATCCTGAAAATCTATTTAAAAGTCCATCTTTATATTAAAGATAAACTTCCGCCAGAAGAAATTTTATTGTTTAAAGGTACTGTTTAGTTTCCTGGTTAGGCCTGAAATCAGCAGGTGTTTTTCCATTTCTTTACTGACAAGAAAAAAAAAAATAACCCACAACTGCTTAATGCATGTGCCTAGAAGAGAAATATGACATTGCATCACAGTTTCCTCCTCCTATTTTTCCAGAGCACAGTTTAATTTTGCAGCTCCATTCTCACATTGTGTAGCAGATGTCTAAAATCAGGGTAATTCCGTGATCAAAAGAAGAAAAGAAATTAGAGAAGTTGCTTCTAAGAAGTATTTTCTGTCAGTGTTTTTATTTTCCTTCTCTGTCCAGTCATGCACATGAATAGTGCTGTGGATTCACCAACATTTAACTTATTCTTCCTGCACAATATTGGCAGATTCTGCACCAAAACTTTTACAATTGGCATATATGCTTCATAATCAGTCACTAAATGATGTTGTCATTCATAAGTGGTTTGCCATATATTTGATCTTTAAAGTCGGTGACATTACAATACCAAGAGTGACACTGGGACAAAGAATGGGCAGAAACCCAAGAGAACACGGGCAGAGATCTACCAAGTTTTTATGTGAAACTTCCAGTGCTTCTTTCCTCTAGTTCAGTCCAGAGACAGTATTCGTCAGTTATTCTTCTCTTTGCCATCAAGTCCAGGAGAAGGAACAAACCAAGCAGAGCCAAACTGTGAAAGCATTAATTCAGAACCAATTTTGGCAAAGGGAAACTCCAAATTTCTTCACCTGCCTTGAAAGCGAAATAGGTAACAAAGTTCTGTAGATAAGTTCTGCTGATACAATAGAAACTGCTGTAGTTGCACAAAACAATCAAAATATTTAATAAAACATCTTTTCCTTCCTTAAAAAATGTAGTTTTAATGAAATTGAAATATTTCAAACAAATATTCGCAGAAAGCGATGTTCAGTGCATCCCATAAATCTCCATAGAAAGTGTTAAAGGAGAAAAGGGGGTTGGAGCATGAAGATCACGTCAGAAAAATTGTTTTTCTAAAAGCAAAGGAATTCATTGCCAATACAATTATCAGGCTCCACACTGGTTAAGCACCTTATGCACCTTGCCTACACAAAACTTCCAGTACAGTAACCACCTAATAATTTATTGGTAGATGTGTCAAAACCCAAACCAAACCAAACCAAATAAAACACCCTATAGGCAGAATGTGTAAAATCTCATAAATCAGTAATTATCTGTTTCAGTGTACTTACCAGAACAGAAAAGCATTACTGGAAATAGTAGCTAAGCAAATACCTCAAATTCCAGCTGCTTTCTGACCCTGCCAAAAGTGTAATACAACATAACACTTTTTTTGGTGGGTTGTTTTTTGTTTTTTTTTTTTTCCAGATCTTTTGCTTATAAAAATGTGCTGGAAACAGCTTATTCAAGTTTAAAACAGCTTTTCCCACATTCAGGATCTTTGTTCCAATGGGCATCTTTTGGCATAGGACTCTTTGTTCATCTGCAGAGTGCACATTGGCACATGCACAAAGCCTGGGTTTTGGCGTTAAGGTAAATAGTGTGAACAAAACTGGCCTGAGGAGAATGTTTCCTGCAAAAGCTATTGTTAACTTTTGACTGCATAGCTGAGTTCAAAATCTTACGTTCTTCTAAAGAAATAAAATAAATATCAGGAAAAAAACACTAGAAGATATTTTTAAACCAGAATTAATTCAAAGAGGCTGCTACCAAGATTATATACAATAAAAAAACACGTCTTAACTGATCACGTTCCGCTGTAGTATACAATTGTTTTGAAAAAGCACCTTCTTCTGTCACCTTGTCTGACAGGCTTTATATAATTTATTTGTATGCAAGTGAATGGCAGTTTATTGTGACCCACGGGATGAAGTATTAATGATCATTTGCTCCCTGCTGTGGCCTGTCATAATTTTGCAGAAGACTGACAGAAGTAACGACCAATCAGTCTGTTAATACTCACCTGACAGTGGCCACTCAGTCCGTTTTAACCAAGGTCCTTTGCCAAATCCTTAGATAATTTTCAATAAAATAATGCAATTTTGATTGCATTGCAGATTACTAGATAGGAACAGACTAAACAAACCGTATTTTTCTTTTGTGTAGCAGCCAGAATTCTATCTCAGCAGGTGTTTTCTGGAAAAAAAATATTTCAATCTGAAAGCCCGTTTTGGTCAGCAAGAATCAATCTCTAAAACATTCAGCAATTTGTTATATCAATATCTTAACATAGTGAATTCCTTCCAGCATATAAGAATTAAATCCGGTTCTGACAAGTAAATAGAAGGCAGAAATTTTTAAAATGATAGTTGAAAGTCAAATGTCAAAAAATCCCACAGATTTGTACAACGTGTTGTCATTCATTCCTCTCTTGTCTGCAATGCTGCCTGCTTCATTTTACCTTCAGGCTTATGAAAAACCCAGATAAAGATGGTTGTTCCCAATTCTGACACAAAAATAACCTTATATTTCATTTTATATCATTCAGCCCCACAGCAGATGCAATCTGAGTTATGAAAAAGTTTCGGGGAAATGATTTCTGAGTGTTTGCTGAGCACAAGGTACGGATGATTACGGAGATTAGCAGATGTTGGTATTGACAGTCAGTTGCCAACCCCTTACCCAAGAAGTGCTGTGTTTCTTTCCAAGCAACTGCATTTTATTCTTACTCACATGAGTCCCAGTATCCCTGGAGTTTGTCTGAAAGCCAAATCCTGGTGCAAAAATTATAAGGGGGAAGGGAAATTGAAAAAAAATATATCCGTGACAGGTGCACATCAGCTTGAGAGAATCCCTGCCTCCAGCGAGACAGATAGGTTGTGACAAGGTGCGACACGCCTGATGGACCCTACCCGAAGGAAGCAGCATTACCTGTTACCTTCACATGGTGTGCTTTTGAGACCTCAGAACAGTTAATATCACTCAGGTGTTGCAGCTATAACATTTTGATGTGAATTAAATAGATAGATTGCATCAAAGGCATTTGTATAAATGGAATAAGAAAGGCAAAGATACTTGTTTGCTGCCTGCTGTTCTTTATATGCAAATCTTAGTATATTACATGGCAACATGCTTGCCTTCCATAGCTACATAACTGTTTTACTGTTTTATGAGATGTTTGCAATAAATGTGATTGATGATGATTTTTTTTTCATAATTGCCTATTAGAAATACACTATTTTGGTTACAAATCCCTAAGGGATATCTCGGTCTTAAAACTGAAGAGAATGAGAGGTACCTGTACCAGGAACTGGGTGGTGCTGCTAACAAATGTCAAAATGCATGTTCAGTCTGTTGGTTAATTTTACTCATACATTTCTTTAAGCATCCTTTCCAGGTTTACTGAGTTTTGCATTTCAATCAGATACAAAGATGTATAAAAATACTGCTACTGTACCTTAGGGCAGGGAAATAGCTTTAAGCTACACACACAAATAGTCACAAGGGTGAATAGTTATAATTATATTGGAGTGCATCCAAGAAATCTGCTATTCTGTTTATACTTCTTGCCTCTTTGAATTTATGTGCACTTCAAGCAAACATACTCTAAACTGATTTTAATGCTAAAATTGTTGACCTTAGTATTCCAGCTTATTGACTATTTTTCATACAATTATTGTTGTGCTGGAAAAAATATAAACATCTGAATAAAAATTTATAGCAGGAAAACTCCTAGACTATTTGTGAATAATCTTCGATATCACTAATAGTCACTTTAAAATGCAAGAACATTAAAGATCTTTGGCCTAGAGTTTTAAAGCCAGATTTTATCCTGAGCAATTCTGAAATTGGTAGATATGTACGAGCAGAAGGATACCAACTCTATTAGTTTGATATACATAGTCATTTTGAAATGCCAGGCGTTGATAGGATTCTTCCAGCACAAGCCGCATCAGAGGGTGGAGACAGCTGCATGAATGCTCTAAAGGTCATACATGGATTTGCACTCATTAGTGGCCATTGTGATTTATTTGTCAGAGGTTTGGCTCCATTGTTTACATCAGACATCTCCACATATATTAAGGAAGTGGCAGGAAAGTAGGACTATAGCTGTTGTCATGAAGAATATGAATTACTTTCCAGGAGGATATGCAACTGTATGCCTCTTATCTATACCCTTTTTGCATAAAATCAAAGTAGAGTGCATAGGCGAACTCATTTTTATATGTTGCCACTGAACTATGTTCAGGACCTGCTCACAGCCATGGTTTTGCTTTGGCTTTTGTTAGGACTTAGTGTTTTTATCACAATTAAGACATAAACAATAAAAATTCTTTTGGTATCTCCTTGAGTTCTAGCAAAATTGCTAAAAATTTATTATTGCTGATGAAAATGCATCATTTCCAATCCACTCATTAGCAGTGTCCACAAAATATCGTTAACCTATCAAGAAAACCAACTGGCCAGTAAAATACTCAATAAGTATGCAAATAATCACATAGGACTGAAAAATCTTCTGCGACATTAGACAATAAGAAAGTAATTCAGTTTCATTTATCAAACTTTTGAAATACATATATGGTTCAATTAACTCTTTCTAGTTAAATTATAGCAAACAAAAATAGCAATTGTAAGTTAGTAAATGTATGGAACCAAAACCAGGACTTTCACATCTGTGAATTATTAGTCACAGATTTCCATAACAATACAGTTTTTTCTTCTAGGTTAATTCACTTAAGAGGAAATTTGTCCATTTTTTTGCCAAATAAATTAGATTTAACATATTAACTTGGGAAGACATCAGAGGAAATTTACTGGGTTCATTAGGCTTAGGAAATTAAGTTACAGAAAATTGTGCTTCCTTGTAATAGATTTAAGCAGTAATATTTAGCAGTCTGCCAAAGATACGCATTTCTCATACAAATAGATATCTTATGATCTGAAAGAGCCACTACTACTTCACAGCACCTGCAGTCATGATCTTGTAAAGAACAGACTGCTCCTACTTATGAGAGCTTCTGAACATTTAGAGAACTCAGCAGAATGGCAGATAATGTTAATTGAACCATCAAAAAATGAACCACTTGCCCATTTTCTGGGTTAATGGTAAGTGGGAATACTCTGAGTAATCAAAAAAACTTGTGTAATGTGCTGAAGAGCATAGCAGCAAGACACTCTGGGCTCGGTGAGTTGTTGCATCAGCCCTTGCTCAGCTGTGCTGGTCCTCAGCGCTGTCCTCTGAAGCCCAAAGGCACCCGGCATCTGCCCTCTGTGCTCTCCAGTGACCAGGTCAGACTGGGACAACGAGCTTGATACACTCAGCCCAGGCTGTGTGTCTTCTTTGAATTCACAACAGGATTAATCCACAACACAGACAAAAATCCCATGATAACTAACAGTATGCATTAAGGTAGAGAGGTGCAAATCAACCTGGGAGGTTTAGGATGTATTCCAGTAGGCTGCTGGAATGACCAGGAACTGTAGGGTAACTTACATATACAACGCTTTACATAAGCTACCTTTAAACATCGTCTGGTCACAGCTTAAGCAAGATGTCCACTGTGTATGTAACTTTGTTCCCTACTTTCCCCATGCGGAGAAGCACACCAAGCAGAGCTGTTTTGTAGAAACACATTTGTGAATATGTTATCTCCTATTGAAAAAAGCATCAAAGAAATGAAAACAGGTAGGAAATAATTTTCTTGCCTTGAAAGGAGGTCCAAGACCAAATCCTTTTACAAATTAGGCAAAGGAGCAATTCCTACCATTCCATGAGCTTATCCAAGACTGACAACCCAGAGCTATTCCTAACCTAAATTAGACCAAGGAGTTCAGTATCCAGTATCCTAGGGGAGAGAAAGTGATTACAACCATTTCTGACAGCTCAGAGGGTGCAGTAGGAGAAACATTAAGAACTCTCAATCTAATCCCCAATCTGAACAGGAAGAGAAGAATTTGAGCTGCTGAGCCCTTCTCCTGAGCAGCATGACAAAACCACCTGGATAGTGACCAGCATTGTCACATTGGGAGAGCATTGTCAGGTTTTATTAAATTCCATTCTAGAGGTACAAAGGTTTTCCAACAAGCATTGGTGTAACGGTACCGTATTCCTACAAACACTTGATGTTTGAAAACTTACCCTGGCATGAAATTTTTAAAACAGATTAATAATTCTGAAATAGAACTGCCTTACACTTGAAGCAGAAACTGGAAAGGTTTGTCATTATCACCCTTAATTTTTGCAAGGCGGATATTGCTCAATATGAGTTCCTTCCTACCAAAGTGATTTATTCTGTCCATATAAAGATTGACCTGAGTAAAACAAAGTAGCAGCCTCCTACTGATGTCACATGCATAGCTGGAGCTCAAACGAAATGTAGTCTGGTTTCTGTATCCAAATTTGGCCAAAATACCACAATTAAGAATTTTTATTGATGCAAAAATGCCAAGGGGTACAAAACTACTTTCCTAATCTAAACATCTTAGATAGATTGATATCGTACAGTCACTAAAAGTCTATCCAGAAACAGCAGTGCAGACTCCACAGAACATCCTCAGTCTTTACTCCCTAAGTTCACACCTCTGATTTCAGTGCCTAGTGCTGGCACTTGACTGGGAAGAGACGTACCTGTGCTCTGAGGGAAAAAAAAAAATCAACTCCCAGTAATCAAGAAGGACTTTGTAGCAGGCCTTATCTGTGGCCCTTGAATAACTTTTCATAGCAAGGCTGCTCTGAAGCACTATTGCAGAGGCAGATTTCCAGCAAGCAGGAAAGGAGCAAGACAAACCTGTACAAAATGTTCTCCACTGCACTTGGGCTAGTGTTTGCGGGCAGACTCCAGATTTACATTCCTCTCTTCCAGGGATATAATACCAAATGCCATAACTGGAGTTATTACTAGTTCCCTTCTCCAAGCCTTCCTTTCTTTAGACGAATTGTCTTTTGCCTCTTATTGCTCTCCCAGTTAGCGAGTAGATAATATGATTTGCAGAAGAACACACACAGGACTCCTAAAGTGGCTTATTTCAAACTACTAGCAGTATCAAAATAACACTCCAATGGGCAACATCAGCTCCCAGAAGAGTTTGTTTAAGTGTGATCCTGCAAGTATCAAACAAATAGCACTTCATCAGATGTGCATAAGATGGCATTTAAAGAGATGGTGCAAGCTGTGGGTTTAAAATTCTTTATTTGGTAATAACAAACAACAGTAATTTGATGATTGAAACATTCTGGTATGTCATAGTGGTATAACTGCTAAACAGACAGAACAGTAGAAATGTTTTATGTGAGGTCTCTTTTTTCTCCCTCTCCCTCAACAGTATTTCTTAATATTGTGTTCGTATTTTCAGTCCTGCCTTCAAGCATAGGCTGCCAGATGTAATGACTGAAATACTTGGTGATATCTAGGAGTGCCTTCTTAAGGAGATGGACAGAAATGTGTGGGGTTTTCTGGCTTTTTTTAAAATTCTAGAACTGAGAACTGATGTTTGAGAAAAATATGAGATGCTATGAAGGCTGTGGGATTATCCCTATTAATATTAGACTCAGTCTTTTTTTTTTTAATTAAAGATTGACGGTATGGTTAGGATACATAGAGCTGGACATATAGTTAAAAGTACTTCAGCCATGTAGTAAAAAGGTATTTTAGACTGAGATGGTTGCAAAGTGAGTGCAACATGAGAATGGAATCTTTGAGGAAGGCAGCCATCTAAGACAGAAGTGAAGAACAAACTCGGGTGTGAAGTTCTGCAATCCTTTCCTTCTGCCATATTTATCTAAAAAGGTTCAAAAGAGTCGAGATAATACAAGCTGCTTAGCAACAAGGACTGTCCTACTAGGATCTGCGTAGGATATTTGACCGTCTTAGGGCAAGGATAGCCAAAATGGATCTTCCTTTTCTAATACTGCTAATTTCCTACTCTTCCTGTCCTGTGTCTAATGATCCACTTCCCCGCCTGAAAGGGACAGAGGTCTAAAACAGAGGTACTTGGATCATGTACAAGCACCATAAGGGTTTGTATAATTCCTTAGAGTCTTGCGCTTGGATAATAAATAACTGACAAAGAGCAGCACAAAAAGGAAGAGAAAGTAAATCAGCATGGGATGGCATTTTTACAGTTGGGACGTATTTTGGAGCTGGGCAAGTAGAAATTTTTACACTGGAAAATTTCCCAACTGAATTATTATGGGCATTTATTCTTATCTACGGCAAAGGGAACAAACCACTTTCATCTGGTCCCAGATGAGAGAGAACTTTTCTGTACCTTTCTTAAAGTATCTGGTAAAAAGATCTGTTATTTTTCAACTGAAAACTCAGAAGAAGGAGTATGCTAACAAGCGCCAGTTGCATCCCTGAACTTTGTGAAAAGCTTGCTTGAAACTATTTAAAACACCAGCTTAAGCCCATGAAAAATATCAGGTCTTCAGCACTTACTCCTAAGATTGTACAGCTGGGGCTTTGACCCTGATGGAGCAGATGGTGTAAATGGCTTAGGGTATACTTTCAGGATCCGTGAAAATAAAAAGCATACGATCATCATATGAACTTCTTTATTATTACTCCTTGAAGCAACAGTGGTAAGGAGAAAAGCAATACCTGAAGATTCAAATTTTCTAGATATTTTAGGGGTGTCCTAGAACATATATTGCAATCCATATAATCATTCTTCATGTTTGATTAATATACTTAAAACTGACCATCTGGAAATTATCAAAATTCGCAGGAAATAGAAAGTATATACACAGTGTGCTTTCAGTATTCCCCGCACTCCCGTATCACCTCCCATATTTAGAAAGACAGAACTGCTCATTTATTTATTTTTTAAAATATTTGAGCAGAAGATTAAGGTCTTAGAGAGGATGACTAGAATAAGAATATAATGAACCAAACCAGACAATACAGCTTTTCTAATCTTGGCCATCCCCTCCCCCTTCCCAGCACCATGTCCCTATTATATAAACAAATGCCACCATCCCCACACACTAAGGTACAAGCTGTCTCACAAGATACTGTCATCCCTGGTGAGCTCAATTTGACAGTTTGCCCATGCAACTCAAATAATCTGTGGCCTAATGAAGGCTTTGCTTTATCTCTCTCTAATTATCACCTCTTCATTGACATGCATTGGGAGGCCTGATTCTACCTCCCTGCTCCAGTGCTGTGTTAAATGTTCTCTTTCTTTTGAGGTTTACAAAATACTCAGTATCATTGCAAAACATCAGCTAAACTAGTGAAAAGTATAATTTCGGTTTGGGCTGTCTTTTACTGGAACAAAAAAGCCCAACAGTTTTCACAGAATTACTTTATGCCTATGGGGATTCATTAAAAAAATAACTTTGTGGCTTCCATGGTTTGATGCCAGTAGAACCATTAAAATAATGTGTCTTATATTTCTTAATATGAGAATTCTCATTAACATGATACATCCACTATTACCATATTCATCTCAAATTTGGTGCCAACAATTTCCAGAGTGACTTCCCCTATAAAAGGATGATTGGAGAACTAATAATTGAAACAGACATTAACAAAGACAGTTTGGTTATTAATAACTAACCCTGGTGCCTTCCTATGGTATCTTAAGAATGAATTGTTTTCTTCTAAGTCTAACATTTCTTTTTCTATGAAACTTTGCAAATAAATCATGAGAACCCAAAACAGCACTGTAGGTCAAAGCATGCAGATAAAAGTTTTTTTAACTACTTTTTATTTTACTCTTTAAAGGAAGACTGCATATTTCAGGTAGTGTGCACAGAGTAGCTTTGCTTAAGACACTATCTCAAGGTTCTGTAAATTTTTAACAGTGCCCTTTATAAATGTTTCAGGGGCTGTAGAAATGAGACAGGCCTATAAGAAGTTTAATGGGTCCCTGTTTAGCCATTTGTAATGGGGATTTAACTGCTTTGTTTGTGAGCTTCAGCCAAGAAAACAGATTACCTTCATCAAGTACTAATACTCCAGAGTCAATCTAAACTCTGCTCAGCTATGGAAAGGTATCATGGGATGTCAATAAGTATTATAAACACTAATACTGCAAACCTGTCAGCTGCTCTAAAAAAAAAAAAAAACATATCTAAATCCAAAGTCCAAATTCAACACTGCTCTTCCATGTCCAAAGCTTTTTAAAAAATTGTGATGGATCATCAGGGGCACGTTTCAAAATTTGAAATATTCTAGCTGTAATTGAAACCCTTACAGTGAAAGTGATGCTCTCCAAACATGAGCCAGTAAGCTAAAGGCCTGTGTTAAAGATCAACAAAATAACAATTTCAAGACCTCAAGAAATTACATCATATCGACCATTTCCATCACAACAATTTCCTCCCCATATTTGTCATGCCCAGTTCATGGGAATGAAGTTTTACCAGCAGAGGGTAGAACAACCACTCAGCTCACTGAGGACATCCATACACCATAGGGCAGTCAAAACAAAAGATTTATTGCCGTAACTCCCTCTGAGTGACTCTGCTGTTTGCAAATTTTAAACACAGTAGAGAGGAATCAAGATCGAAAGTATGCCCCAACCTCCTCTCCAGATTTATTTGCACAAAGAGGACAACAAAGGCTTTGCTCCTCTGTGTGCTGGCAGAGCCAAAGCTCAGAGGCGTGCATGCTGCACTGATTGCCTTTGTTCGATGGTGGGGAGAGTGGGACAGAAAGAGCAGAAGCAGAGTCAACACTCTTCACAAGACTACTCTTCAATAGGTGTTATGTCACCCCCACTTTTGTTGTCTGGACTATTAATTCCTGTTTCTCCTTCAAAAGTTGTTTTTACTTAAACCAAGCAAACGGATGGTTTGTAGCCAGCAATCTTATCTTTTCCAGTGCAGCTAATCCATGTGGGATGAGAGAGAAGCTCTGGGCCAGCCAACACTCTTGGGCAGCAAGCTGCTGCAAAACTTGTGCCAGCCAGGACTGCTCCCAGCAGAAGACATTTTGAGTAACGTTTTAACCGAGGTGCTGCTGGAACACAAACTTAGCTTGTCAAAGAACTGGAGCAATGTGATCCAACAAAATAGTTAAGGGTCTGCTTGACTACCCTTGCTTTCTCATTGACTTTAGATGGGTGGTGAACATGGCTTAGCAGTATATTAGACCGGAGACATCACCACAGTGCTTTGGAAGATGGAGCCCAGCCCAAGGAACGCTGCAGTACTGCTGCCTGATGCATAAGCAGAAATAGTCTTTCTCCAGGGCTTTCAATCTGGTACCTTTTATGACCACCAAAAAACCAAAAATTAAAGAAGGAATATCTTGTGTGCTTTACCCTGCATTTCCATCTCCTTGCCTGGAGCAATTATTGCTCATATTTGTAACAGTGTTATCATTTTTATAAAACTGCAACTCCGTTCCCAAAAAGTTTGGGAGGCTATAGCAGGCTGTTGTCATGTAGCTCTCATACTTACTACATATTGTGTGCTTGATAGTAAATATTTCTTTGAAG
>NW_010422663.1:10395-14456 GCF_000710305.1 Buceros rhinoceros silvestris | reverse complement strand
GAGCGGTTAGTGAAGAAAATTTGTGAGAGTTATATATGATTGGCATATGGAAAAATATAAACAGAACAATATTTGCATAAGAGTACATTAGGAGAATTTCCTTTATGTTTATTCAACAAATGTTTCCTAAAAGGTTTTCCTCCAAACCAAGTAATTTAATTTTCTTTTTAATGTTATTCTCAGTGGTTATAAACTTAATTAGCTTCTTAAGCTTCACATTTATTTGCATTTGAGATAAATGTAATCTCTTCTTGGTATAACTTTTTGAAATCAAAATATGGTCTAAAAAGGTGCAAGTTTGATTAGTGGAACAGATACTGTAGCAAGTAATCATAGCAATGAGATGTTAATTGGTGTCTGGGTGGTTCTATTCATAGCAACAATAGGCCATAATAACACCCGGCGTCCTCTACTGTTCAACAGTATTTTGCCTTCTCATTTATCATACTGACAATTATATTGTTCTTGAATTTCCTGTCTGTCTTATACAACAGAAAGGTATATAAAATGAGTAAGACACCTGTGATTTTTTGAGACAGAAGAAATCAGAAAAAATGTGCGCCAGTCTACCATTACTCCTGTTTGGTTTTGGAAGTTAGCAGGCTGGAACCAGCCTAATATTTTTTTTTTCACAAAATTAAAAAAAAAAAAAAGGTGGACTTTTTTTCTCTCCTGAAAATTCTGCTCCATATATTTCCCCTAACAGACCTAGGAATTGCAGTGGTACCTCACCCAAGAGGAAAGGGGTCAGGATGCTGTTCTAAACTCTTTCAAAATGTGCGCAGTAAAGGACAACATCTAGGGCTTGACACAACGATCTTCACCCACCGGCCTAATTGCTGCCATTTTTGCTCCTCTCTAAGCAATTTTTCCACATCCATCAGATTTTCTTTATTTGAGTAGAAAGATTTTCGGTGTTGAGATTCTCTGGCTAGAGGTTCAACCACTAGGACTCTTACATTTAGGTGATTTTCAATAAGATGTCAAATAATTTTCCATGCCTTAAAACATAAGCACATAGGCAGTGCAGACATCAATGCTCAGTTTCTGCCCAGTTTGGTGAGTCCCACAGCAACATTGTTCATTCCCAGTAGTCCCAGGAACATAGGAGAAAATATTTGTGTCTGGTACATGTGATCAGGCACAGGCTGAATCATAGACGGGGATTTGAGAGGGAGAGCAAGGACAGATGAAGAAATACAAGAGCCCAAGAAAAATGTATTCCTGTTACAGTCACTTCTTCATTGCATGATATTGTATACTTTCAATTTTCACTCATTATTTTAGAGTGAATGTTACTCCTTTCTCTTCCTTCCTCCACTTCCATCGGCAGATATTATATGGTCAAATTTATGTTCAACTGCCTTTAATTCACAGTCTCCCTTGCATGGTATTTGTACTATTTAGCCCACAAGTGCAGATTTTTTTATTTTGGTAATTTCATTTCATTGATACTTCTGTTTCTCTCTTCCTAGCAGAAACCTGGCATTCACATTAACCACCTTCCTTGCCATTTCCTGCTAATAGCATTCCCCTCAATGACCCACCCATACTTCTGGGTCAGAAGCCGTTTCCATTTCCCCTCAGGATTTTGGTACTTAATTTGTCTGAACATTTGCCAGTTTTGTATGTTACTGCACAGATAGCATGAGTCCTGGGAAAAAAGAACAGCAAATTTCTGAAACCCAGAAAAGCACACATTCGGGAGAGGAAAAAGACAGCCTTGCAGCTTATTTGAAGTTTATGAAATGAGTATCAGCTTCATATTTAAGAATAAGTAACCAACTTTGTGCACTAATGTGTCAGTCCTTGCTGATCTAAGAAATCAGTGATGAAACCTTTTCTCTTCCTTTTTAAATGGGACAGGTCACTTTGATGGATTAAAATATTTACCTGCCAAATTTTTCTAAAAGCCATGCTATGTTCTAATTATAATGAAGTTTTGCTTTCACTTCATATGCAACACCATACATTCAATGCATTAACCAGTATGTTCTCAGATAATGTACCTTATTTGACCGGTAGACAGGAAAAATGAAATTGCAATGGAAAAGAAGTAGGAGAGGGCAGACTTTTCCTCTATCCCCAAATTTTTGAGTAGATAAGGTCTGTTTTTCAAGAAGCCTAAAGCTGCCATAGAGTTTAATATGTGACCATACTTCACAAAATCTCTCTGCATTTTGATGTAGTGTCCTAAGCAAATGAACAGACCTTCACAGAAAAATGAGAGTACTTGCACAGAAATCCTTCAGATTTCTCCTGGCCTCCAAGGAATTCTTGGCACTTTGGAGCCACTTCTGGTATTCCCCAGCATTTTGAGGGCCTCAAGCTTTCATTCAAGGAAAAGGATTGTTCATTCAAAACTGTGAAGACCCCAATGTCCATATCAGTGAAGCAGCCTTAAATGCTGCTGGAAATATCAAACCTGGAGAGGGTTCTTCTCTTTGGCCCTTTTCTTTCTCTTCAATAAAAAAAAAATAAATAAAAAGTGGGAGGGGATAAACAAGTATTAGAAAAGCTGAATCCAGAGAAATCCCATCCACATGGTCTATATTTTCGATTTCTAATTATCAGAAGAAACTTTAACCCTTCAGAAATATTAAACCATTTCAGCAATTGTTACCAGAGAGATTTTTCTCCAAAAAGAGAGAGCCACGCTCTCCTAATAGCTCTGCTCATACACTTTCCAAACCCACTGTCACCTGGTAAATACAAACTGATTAATCTCCTAAGATAGAGAAACAATTGACCTAAGGTAGTTTCCACTACTTCTGTGAACTGCCTGGAAGCAAACAACTCCTGCATATAAAATAAGAATCAATTCCCCTGAAACTGATTAACTAAAACAATTACAATCAATTAACACTCTTCAAAGGGTTGCTGCAATCCAAAGAAAGAACAAAATCAGCCAGGTGACCTTTACCATTAATAGATTCCAGAACATTTACATATTAAGTTCATATTAAAAAAAATATTACTCCAGGCTCTGATCCTAAGCTGATGTGAATAAATAAACCTGAACAACAGGGAGCTTAGAAGCTTTGACCAGCTGAGAATGTAGCACTCGAACATGCTCCAAGAGAAAAATGCATCAAAGGAATAACTATGTATTTAATATTAAAAAAAAAAGTGGAAAATGAGATGTTGAACTACTATTGCACTATGCGAAAAAAAAAAGAAGAAAAAATGGAAAGTAAAGATTGGAAGGCTGTGGAGGGACACATAACAGATTCAGCTTCTAGACACCCGATATTCCTCCTCAGAAACCCTTGTGAGCATGCATTTATGGAACGTAAATTAAATCTTGACTTCTTCCATATAAGAAATTTCTGTATGGTTTTGCACATGTACATTCAGACTAGAGTGTACAGACTGACATCAACTGCTCCCAAGAACTGTCTTACTGCTCTTTTCTGATAAATTCTGCTAATAAATGTGCTGATTAGTTACACCGTTTTTCTTTATGTAAATAAAGTTGGTTAGTAGTTTAGCAGATTTTTGAGTTCCAAAAAGTTCATTTTGAAATTGTTTCAAGAATATATCCTTTCAGAGTACTATTGCCATCATCTTTAGAAATTAAAAATATTTGTGTTCTATTAAATAATATACAATAAATACTATTCTTGCTTTCTTCTACATTTTATATATATTGCCCAAGAGAGTCAAAAGGAGCCAGTGTCACTTCATAGCTGCCAAGGCTCTCGTGTCTTTCCCATCCCTAGAGAGTGCAAATTCCAATGGAAGTTGTATTTATGTGACTTATTAAAAAAGGTATCAGGATCTAAAACTTACTTGGTTATTAACAAGTTAAAAGCCTGGATTAACTCTTTTGCCAAAGCAAAGATGCCTGCCAGTACACAAGTGTTTTACATGCAGATTGCCGTGACTTGTTGAGCACAAGGTGGGAAACCATAAAGTTTAAGTTATTGTCATTTGTGAACTGAAAAGTATTGCTTGATCATGTCTAAATCTTGCAGAGCCATATACCAAGGAGTTTTAGCTGAGGATTGCTAAATGCATTAATTGTCATTTACAGCAGTGAATTTTGCAGATTCATTAGA
>NW_010422663.1:0-10317 GCF_000710305.1 Buceros rhinoceros silvestris | reverse complement strand
AAGAGTGTTAGGAAAAACCTGTGAAAATAATTGCTTCCAACTAGCTGGCTCACAATGACCAATTTTACTGTCTCTTGCATGTCTGGTATCCTCCAAGATACAAGTGTCAGCATACATTAGCTACTGATGAAAATTAATGTTTCTCCAGAATAACCATATAGAACACAACATTTCATCACTTTCTTAGAGAAAATGACATTCATAATTTTAGGACTAGTCAGTTTGGAAAGCTGAACAATAGGAAAGGTTTGTCTAGCTCAATCTCATTTTCTTTAAAAGGGTGTTGGAATTGACTATTGTAGCATAACACCAGAAAGAGTGATTCTGATTACACATTATTTCCAAAAATTAAGCATTTCTGCTTAATAATTCTGACTTAGATAAAAAATTTCTTCCAAGACTTATGAAAGTGTCTCTGACTGTGAGGAGTCAGAGTTGAATCAACACTGCCTCACTGGATACTTCTGTACCAGTAGATTAGACTCTTGTTCACAGTATAATGGCAAAAATACCATTATTGCTCAGAGGATTATTATGTCTGTGCATGCTCCAAAAATGCTAATTATTTCGGTTCCCTTCCTATATTTAAAGCTGAGAGTCTCAAAACCAATATCTGTCACTCTCCAGATATTTTCTGTCTCTGCTCAGGCATATATTTAGAATATATCTGAGGTGTGTGTCGTATTACATACCTACATAAGCATATTCCCTACCTACAGACCAGTAGTACACCGGTAGTATTCACCAGCAAGCTTTTACCAGTAGCAGCAACCAGTGCCTCATACCAAATGCTTCAGCTATTCTAGAGAAACGATTAATGGTGCCTTCTCTTACCTAGCCGATGACAGTGCAATCCTGGTGCCTGAAAACCACACCGGCCAAGCAATAAGGATACCCCACAATGCTACTTATGGCCTTCGTGCCACAACCAAGTAGGATCACTTTCTAAGAATACAACTCTTCCTCCAGGGTGAAGGAGGAGGTAGAAGGCAGTGGGTTTCTGCATGACAGAGTGGCTTGAGGCAGGTGGCGTGGGTCCCAGCTGCAGGAAGAGACTCAAAGTTCATGAGTCAACTAAGGGTCAATGCATATAGTCTAAAACATATTACACTTTGTATGATCCAGTTTCTGTGTTGGGGACTAAAAGGAGAACAAAGCTACAGTAACCAAGATCAATTTACTCTGAATGGGGTATTCACAAGGGAGAAGGGATTGTAGTATGTGCATTAATAAGCTACAAGTATCTTATTAAAGTAAACCTCCCCCCAATTGTCCCTTTGTAGTCAAGCTATCTGGCTCCAGCACTTAATACCAACCGAGTTGCCTTAATACAACCTTTTATTAGTCCAAAGCCTCTTTCAAAGTATCATAGATAACTGTCTGCTAGGAGAGAAAGACACAGGCTACCAAGCTGAGCTGAACAAAGAAAAAGATAGATCTGCCACTGCCCCAGTGTGTCAGACTTAGTAAATACAATGTTTACAGACCCAAGCTTCGAAATGCTGAGTCTCTTTTCCTGCTTGACGGATAGGAGCATAAACTGCTAAAAGACCGATTGATCTAGTATTTAGATGTGATCAATGTAGTAATACTGCAAAGGCAGACAGGGCTATGTGTGTGTGAAGTTCACAGAGAAAAAGCTTATGAACTGATCTTTTGTTATTACGAAAGGCTTTGGCCATGTGATGGAGACTGAATATCTCCAGTACAGTATTTCTTCGTATCTCAGCAGAGAATTTGACTGTATAGCAGCATAAGAGAGATCTAATATCGTAGCAGGATTTACAGCCAGCCTGTATTAGCTATACTAAATAGAGGGGTAACTGAGCACTGACTCAGACCTTCCAGAATACAGCCAGTGCTGTAACCACCAGTGGGGAATCTTACCTCTCCACGACCAGAGCAAGGCTGTGCTTTGTGATAATGAAGAAACAGGAAAGCTGGGACATCCTTTTGCGGGATGCTATCCTATAAGACTTTTTCACACCTTCCCACTATACCCAGAAGGATTTTATTTGAAGCATATGAGAACTTTGCTCAGGTTGTTACTAAGAGCAATAATTGTGCTTATATTTCTTTGCTGTTCTCTATTTTCTTCTTACTGCCAAGACTCAGCTTTCCACTTAAACCTTTAAGTCTTACCAAACTAAAGGGATCTAAGTAACTTGGCATAATACTATAAAAGTATGTGTTAATATAAATATTTTTTTGTTATTAGGTTTTCTCTGGGAAGGTGAAAGCACTAAAAGCACTAAAGTGCAATTTCTGATCAAAATCAGGGATCTGGAATCATTTGCCTCCTCATCAGGGCATTCCTCTGTAGTAGCAACAAAATGAGGTTAATGCCTCCAGCACCTGAGTATTTGACCCACCAGGCCAATGGTAAGTCTGAGCTGAGAAACATCTTCAGCATCTCTCAATGATCAGGGCCCTGTTTGAAAATGTGTAATTCTTACCGTACTAATAGTGGTATGTTTCTATCAAAAAGTGAAATGATCTTAAAGAACAACAGAATCAAAATATTTCTTTTGGGAAATTTCCAGAGTGGTTAAAACAGTAATGTGCAAGATAAAATACTTTGAAGTTATTCTTCCTTGTTTCTTTTATTTTTATTGCATAGTAACCTTTTCTTCTTTCTTTTTCTAGTCAGACTAAAAAGCTAAATCTAACAGGAGAAGAGACAGAAACTCTGTCTAACTCTGAAAGAAACACAAACAATGATCTCTGACCTCTCAACATAGCTGACTGCCTTTATGTTAATCTCTGGAATAATTTTTCAAAAACCAAAAAATCCAGGTCCTGAGAACAGTAATGAGTTCTGGTTAATAGAAATTAGACAGCTTGGTGGCAAGTTCCAACCTTCCTCTATCTTATAAGCATGAAGAAAAGGGAAGGAATATGAAACCAGAGAGTGTGGCGGTTTATCTCACCATCACTCCTGCCAAAGCGCATATATGTGGAAATGATCCTTAAGAAAAGGAAACAAGCATAATACAGAGACCTAGAAAAACTGGGAAGCCAGCAGAGAACAAACAGTGTCTGAAGAACAATTTCATGATTTTTTTTTTTTTTTTTTTTTTTTTTTTTTTTTTTTTTCCAAGCAAAAGAAGAAGCGAGTAAAAGCTCTACCTGGAACATTTCACACTTGCAAAATAAGCTCTTCGAAATATTTCCCATACGATTTAAAACGTGCAAAAACTACTGAACCTACAGAAAAATGAGTTGATGTCATTACCTGCACATTTGTTCTTGTTCCAAACAGTCTGACACAATTTTACTGATTTTAATGATATATGACTTAGAGTGACCTTTAGAGTGACCTTAAAGAGTTAAGGAGCTAAAAAACAAATTAATAGTAATCTAGAAAATTATCTTTGAAGAACTATGTGTCTTAGCAAATAAAGCTTTTAAAATTACTAAGAGTTGTATTTCTCTGGTAAAACGTAGATAAAGTGTATCCCTTTCTCTTACAGGAGGACCTCTGTTAAAGAAAATATAATTCCTTATATTTCCAGTATTAGCTTAAATTTGAGATCAAACATTAAAATATTGAGCTCTTCTCAGAGTAAAAATGGCTTGTGCTAAGGTTCAAAACTCACTGAATTAGAGAAAATATTTCAATTAGCAGATAAAGAAATGTCAGTGGGATTAATGGCAAACAAGTACTAAAGATCTGTTACCGGCTTGTCATTGCTCTCACTGCCCCTGTGCCTCCACACCTCGTGTACTGACTGTGCTGCTTGCATGTTAAACCCTGCCCTTATCAGCGAGTGAAAAAGAACGCTCTTACGTGGAAAAAAAAAATTCTGGCAGTATTTTCTTTAGTAATTATTGTAGCTATCCTTACTCCACACACACACACTTTTTACACCGTTAACACCATGTATGTGCCTGCATTGCCCTGTATCACTTAAAATAAAGCAGAAAATTTACTTCCAAAGGGAAAATTCTAGTACACATGACGCAATGTCTCTTGTAAGCTGTTTTTCATGTTATGTGTAAATATGACAATGAGGTTCCTTGAGTCCAAATAAAATTTCCTTTCATGAGTGACGTTTTATGTGATGCAAATACTTGCAGAACACACTTCTTTTGTCCTAATTGTGAACATGTTACAGTTGCACTGAACGCAGAGGAAAGCTGTGGCGAACTTTACAACCTCACCATGGTAATAGATAGATTAATTCTGCCATTTCAGCGCTAAGCTGGAAATTACCCACAGGACTTCTGCACCAACCTCAGGTCTTCGAGGCTGCGTTATGTTCCTATATGCCTTCCAGCACTTGCCCTCACTAGCACCTTATTTCAAAATAAACAATACCATCCATAAAAGCAGTAGATTGAAATTGGCTTCTCATGCTGGTAATTCTTTGTACCAGTTCCTGGGGAAAAGAAACATTTGGTGGAGAGAAGTGAAAGCCCTTTATCACCTTTGGGATGAGGAATGCGCAAAGAACTCCAAACAAGTACTCTTTCCCTCATTCTGGGTAGGTCATGTTCCAGAAAGACTCCTCTACCTTCTCCAAAGGTACATCACAACTGGTCTTAATAGCTGACAAAGTTGTTTATTTATATTTCAGTGCATAAAACCGCAGAGTGCTTAAAAAATAATTAATCATTGCAAGAGACATTTACATGGTATAAAAAAAAAGATTAATTTTTCTAAAAACAGAGTACGATCAGGAGCTCCACCTCCAAGCATTCAACTAACAAAGACATCTTGCGCTGTTTGAAGCTCTTGCCTTAAAACATTCTGCCAACACTATTTTCCCTAGCTGGGGAGAATATCAGGTCATTGAATCAACTTCTGAAGAGGATCTCAGCTGAGGGAAAGCCGATCCTTATTCCTTATTGAGAGGGAGAGGCAACGATCTGAAGTCAGGAGACCAGGGAAGCTCCAGCCCAAAGCAAGCAGCAGCACAGCCAAGGGGCTGCTGTGACCATCACCTCGCTCCAACCCTCCACCGTGGCAGCAGGGACAACATCTGCAGAAAAGATCCCACTTTGTCTCCTCTGAAGTTGTTCCAGTAGAAAAGCTGCTGCACACGAGTTTTATGTCTACAATGGATGAGAACACAGCAGAATGCAGCATAGGTTATCAGATGTCTATGTTGACCCTCAAAATTCAGCTGTTTTAGCACGCTATTGAATTTGCCCAAAGCCATCATACTCATGAAAACTGGGTGAAATCTGTAGCATGGTACCTCTCCTGATTTGTGCATCTGAGATCAGTCCTACTGAACGAACTAGAAAAAAAAAATCTGACTGATTACTCTGTGTCTATTTAAAAATCTTATGAAAAATCTTTTTTATTTCATAACAGATAGTCTGAGTACTTCTAGAATAAAGAAAAATGCAGAAGAATACAATCTATTGCTAGTTAAACTCAGTATATAAAATAATGGTCAAAAAAAGGCTATTTGCTATCAACTACACAGGTAATTCGGCTAAGTTGAAGAAGTTTTCATTATATGAATAAACTGATATTTTTTCAGCAGCTCTTTAATAATTCCATGTAAATTACAGGCGCTAAATAGAAAACACTACAAGGAAACATCATGGTATCATATACCATAATTCCAAAAGATCTTAAATTGGAGAAAAAGAGATAACCTATATTTTCTGGATTCCAGTGTACTAAGATCGTAATGTTATAAAGGCTTGGCAATCATTGCCTAAGATACAATTTTAAATTCCAAACTGCTTGCATTTTTACTTCACATTTCACCTCGTTCGTTGAAATGTTACCTCAGCTGCTATTAAGGTTTTGCCTTGAGCAAGGAATTATTGGGCTTTTTGTTTTATTTTGTTTTTCATTTTTACATGTAAAAGCTGTCTGCTTCTAAAATGAAGCTATTTAATCCCTTGTCATCACATGGTCATAAAAATTGAAGGCAGACAGAAGTTAGCAATGGCTGCTTCACAGGCCCCACAGCAATGCATGGTAACAGATTTTCAAAGCAGTTCAAAGAGTCCAGTTTCCATCTGTGTTTGGCGAAGGGTGCAAAAACCTTGGGGCCATCTGAAAACTCTGCTTCATCTCTAACACTTGGAATAACAAAGGTGTTATTTTTCAAAGCCACATTCTCCCCTCCTGGGGTGGCTCTGCAGATATAGTTCAGGGAAGGTGGGAAACTTCAGAGTAGATATTCTCCTTCTAGACTTTGCCTCCTTCAGGGAGTTCTTTTGAGGATGTCACAATGGTGGCCTATATAACATGGGTTACTGCCAGCAGAGGCCAATAGTTAATGAACCCTATAGACAAATTCTTTCTTCTGATTTCAGTACAAAAATCTGCAGGAAAACAGCATCGATGTTCCCCTTACACACCCTTCTCTTCAGGCCCAGGAGTGTTATTTGATCAAAAGAAAGTAGAGGGTGCTCTACACCCATTGTACAATCCAAGATCGTACAATGCAACACAGGTATCCATTACATCCAGCTAAGCCAGCTTCGCTAAACAAAACAATATGAAAACAATATGAAAGAGATGACTAGTTTGCTTTCTTCTTGATAAGTAGCCAGTTGCTAATCTGCAACTCATTGTCATATACAGGGCAAGTGATTCTTTGATGTTTATTCCATTTTGCATCTGTTTAAAGTAAAAAAAAAAAAGAAAATAAAAAAAGAAAGCCTCCAATAAACGACTTGCTAATTATTTGTTACTCATTTTGTGCAATATTATTCTATTAACCATCTGTTATTTAATTTCTTGTGACCTGATATCCCACAAACACATACCAGAACAGAAATATGGAGAACAAGTTGACCATAAAATACCAATAATTATGCAAAAGACAAGAACAATAACTACAATAATCTTGAAGTCTCCTTTAAAAAAAGTTCTGGGCAATAAAAACTTTGAAGTAAAAATTCTGACTCTTAATCATCACCGAATAGGAAAGATGCCCAAATGTTGCAATATAGGTATAACATGCATGTTTAAATTCAAATCACTTGCAGTCAGAATGTCAGTATATTCACACTGACTTCAGTGGGCTTTGATTCAGCTGACCTGTAGCCTAGCCAATGTTCTTGTGGTCAGGGTAATTTCATGAGTCTGAAAGGAGTGTACGTCTATTTAATGCAAAATTTCTATCAAAGTCTGAGAGATACTTTCATATGGAGGTGTTGGTGAATGGTTTTGACTTCTTTTCTAGTATGCATGTCCTGAAACAAGAGAATCATCATCAAGAGAAATGTCTTGATTTTTAAAGATGTATTTTCCTTAGTATCTTATTTAATGTTATCTACTAAAGCAAGACTTCATGGCAGTTTTGAACTTAATCTTCTTCACTAGCTCAGTTTCTAGAATTGGATGAACGTTCAACATGCTTCCCATACTTCCCTCGAGACTCTTTCTTTCCTCTCAGAAAGAAAACATGATTTTTTTTTTTTTAGCCCTTTTCCATTAGTGTTATGCAAATAGTTTCAGTGGAAATAAACCAACATGAAGTCAGCATGAAAGAGCTCTGTTCCAAGGTCCCTGCCTCTTTCACAGTGCTGGGATTGGTGGGTGGGAGCATAGACGATGGTTTGTTTTGGGGAGGAGGCGTAATGCGCCATCTGTTCCCACTGCTGGCAGAAATCAAAGTGGAAGAGAGGAAAACAACTGTACACTGACACCACCTTTCCAAGAGCTCACTCCTTATTTTCTACGTTTGAATGAAATTCCGTGCCTACCACTGCCTACAGGGATCCACGTTTGTCCAGAGACGTTTGTCTTTGTTGCAAATCTCCAGGTCTCTTTTTGTTTAAAGGTTCTCTCTCGAGATAATCTCTACCCTGACTCACATCATGTTGCTTCATCTTTGACATCGTTGTAGGTGGGAGTCAGAACGGAATCAGGTCTTAAATCTTATGTTAACACATATTCTTTTGAAATCAAGTATTATTTCTCCGTAGTTTTATCATATATCTTTATGCCTTGACTAATGTTTAAATGAGAGTTGGAAGGATAAGTTCCAAAACAGTTTCTTTTTGGTACATACATTGTTGTCTTTATATTAGTTTTTCTATTGTTCTGAACAATTTAAAATTGAAATGTTGTAAGCATTGGGTTACACTTATTCTGACTTCTGAATACAGCTGGTTTTGGCAGAAGACTTTCAAAAGCACTGGAAGGTTTAGAAGGCACATGGAGGATGCAAGGCTTAGCTTAACAGAAGATAGGGCTATTCTTTCTGCTTGTGCAAAAGCTTCCTTAGGACTCCTCTAGTGTCCTGGCATATACTATTTGATGCAGAGGAATTTCTGGGGAGTGGGGAGCAGTGACATTGTTGTTGGGAAGGGGAGCACTTTGAAGTCATGCATTGTTCTGACTCTTCTTGCTCTTGCAGACTTCCCATCACCATGGTAACTGCCTGCTTCATTGAATGAGGAAACCTGCTTGGAATTTGTTTTTGAGAGTCATGCATGTACTGTTACAACAGTGGTTTCTGACTAAATTATTAATTTCATGTCATCATCATGCAAACTTGCAGCAGCTGAGGAGCTAGTTTCTGACAAGAATTTTTGCAATATATACAGGCTGAAAGCAAATCACTGTTTTAAACTGAAGGTATTAAATATCACTGAGGGGATAAAATAACATGTTATTAATCTAAAGTAAATTTTTATGGATTTTTATACCTTGTGCTGTTATCTACCAACAATAGCTAGACCATTTCTATACCTTGGCACTTAAAGTTTAAATCTACAGCTTGTTGAAAAATGTTCTTATGGTATAGCAATCACTGCTTTCTTTGCTTCAAATATATTCTTAGACTCCAGATATGCTGTGCAGTTGGAAATACTTAAATCAGATCATCATTATGGCTTGGCTTCATGAACAAAGATCTGGGAAGGGCTTTTCCCACTCTCACTGCAAGTGATGAGTGCACCCTTCAGGCCTGTGTGGTGGATTTTTTAGGTGAGGCGCAGCGTGCGCGGAACTGGCTCCACCCTTTACACCTGAGGTTCATCTGCCAGGGCCTAGCGAGCTTGGATGGTGACAGCGAAGTCCTCGGGTCGTAGGTTTGGTTAGAGTATCCTTCTCTTAGATGATGGATGCCTTACAGGGCTAAACGAGCTCCATCTGCCCGGGTTTGGAGTCAGAGTTGTCCTTCTCCCAGGATGGCTGCCCAAAGGCTAGTGAGCCCATCCTGCTCGTGGACACACTTTGTCTGACCCTTCAGTTGAGACCTCTCTGGCTTGGGAGACCCCACCGGAGGCGCATGCCACCACCAGCACAGCTCTCAACCTCACAAGGGCACACAAGCTCCTTCCCCACAGCAAGGGGGTGCCCGTGAAAGAGTCACTGCTCTACCTCCGGACATCACAGATCCGGGCACGGGACGGCCAGAGCCTGCCAAGAACGGGAGTGCTGGAGGGGATAAATCAGATAAAGATGCTAAGTAAAAACAAAACCTATAGCATTTCCCAGTAGAGCGCAGAAAGTCTGAAATGACCAAGAACTGTTCTTTTCAAAAGGGAAAGATGACAAAAATCAAATTATCAGGGATACGTTGGCATGATAATTCTTAACACTCACCATCAAAATCCTAATCCTTGCCTACTGACACTGTAAAGCCTTGGAATGATGCTTTAAACTCATCTTTCACCAGGTGATACATCTAAAATTCAACTCAGTCTAGAACTGTTTCTGTTTCTGTCACTATCACAGTGATTCAGGTAATAGGGAAAACTATGTCCAGCATTTACCAAATCCAGACTAGCACATATATAAAATTTGACTCATACTGCAAATTTTAGAAAAACCTTGTGCGGGGAGAGGCTTCCTGTGTATTTTAATGATTCAGCTATTCTAACACTTAAAATGAGTTAGTAGAAAAAAACCTAATGGTTTATGCTTTCTTTCATATTGTGTCGTTAGGAATCATCATAAAAGCATGAAAATTATTCTCTTAATGTAAGGTGTGCCATTTACTAGGCAAAGAATTTTCTTTATGTTGCAATAGCTGTACATGACAGTAAATTGTCTCCACACATTAAGCCTCTAGACATATCTGTTTAAAAAACAAACAAAACCACCACACTCCACATTCCTCTTGATGCCTCCTACACCAAGAAACGTGAAAGTTATGAAGTGATCTTTTATGTATAGGCTTTAGCCCTAATGCATATGCAACATAAAATATGACAAAGAAGAGAATCACATCCGTATGTTGTATCGAGCCGTTATCATATAGGCACACAAACACAACAGATGTTAAAACACAGACTGTAAATGCGTAAATTGAATGGGAACTCAGGCCTGTGCTTTTTACACAAAATCACTGGGTCTTTCCTAAACAAAGTTATTTATATATATATAAT
>NW_010422662.1:0-782 GCF_000710305.1 Buceros rhinoceros silvestris | reverse complement strand
ACCCGGTTCCTCCATGTTGAACCCAGGACAAAGCCCTTTTTGCTCCAATACCATGGATGTTGGTGTCGCTTCTTCTGTCCCATTTACATGGGGGAGCTGCAGAGTTGGCTGAAGTTTGCATGATGACAGCAAAGCCAGAGTAACGGCTGGTAACTTGTTAAAGATGGTGCTTCTACACCTGTTACCCAGTGTCCTGGTTTGAGCTAAAACTTCCTTGTTTTGGGAAATGGACAAATAGAATTATTCCATGCAGTACAATAATTCCGCATTTGATTGGTTAAGAGAGTCAGGTGAAGGTAACCTGACGTCGGGAGCCTTTAAAAGCAGCAGGCTGGGGGAGTGTTCTCCCTCTGGGGCTTCCGGACTTTCCAGAAGAGAGGACTCCCACGAATGTGCTCTGCCAGCGACTAGGCCCGACTAGGCCGAGAGCTGAGGGCCTGCATCGGCTTACAGACTTTGAACTGCTATTGCCGTGAGTCCCGTATCATGGGAAGCCTTTAAAAGCAGCAGGCAGGAGGAGTGACCGCCTCTTGGCTTCCGGGCAGCGGCACGAAGGCAGCACTCCTGTAGCTCTGCCAGCAAGAGACCGGACCGGGACCAGGCCGGGACCGCAGGAGCAGAGCAACACCGTTGCGCATGTCCAAACCGCAAAGCAGCCTGCAGCTGCGAGAGTCTTCACTCCCGCCTCGCCGTTGGATGCGTGCCCAGAGCACTGACCTTGAAAAGAACAGACTGTTCTTGAAAAGAACAGACTCTGGTTATCTAAGTCCTCTCTTCTTCGT
>NW_010422661.1:23447-29259 GCF_000710305.1 Buceros rhinoceros silvestris | reverse complement strand
TATATATAAATATATATGAGTAAATAAATATACAAATATATATGAATACTAGTTCTATTCTATTCTTAAAATTTCTTGTGTGTTGTTTTTGTAAATGTAAGGGAAGAATGAGCAGCTTTTCATCTTATTAAAAAGAACTGAACAGGAAAGATACAGCACTGGAGTAAACCATTGTCGGTAGAATTAACATTATCTCTGACAATGCCTACTCCCCAATGTTTAAAAGCAAGATGTGAATGTCACTCAGTACATTCAGACAGGTATTCTCGAAAGATGAAGTAAGAAATTTGATTTCAAAGCCTGCAAACCAGTCCAGTCCAAAAGTCATTCACCTCTTGGTTACACAACATAGCCCCAAACTGACTAAACATTGCGGGTCAAAGCCACTTAAGTTCTACATTTTCTACAACACTGATTTCTCAGCTCTTGTTTTCCAGTAAGTTGATCGAGACTGTAACAACATGGATGGGACCAGACAGACACCAAACAGCTGAAAATAGGTTAGCCAGTGGTTTGTAATTCAGAGACATACCATTTTGTATCCTCTGATCTGAAAGTGTAACTCTACACACAGACAGATAATGAATGAAATCTGGGAGACGTCCCAAAAGTAGACTGATGAGCACCCCAATAAACAGAAAACTAGAAATCCCTTTTTACAGCTAATATTTTAGTATTATACAAAAATCTTCTTCCTCAAGGGGCATGATCATTTTACTGAACTAATAATGCATTCTTTTCTTTGCTGCTACTCTTCTTTTCACACAGTCTTAAAGTACTGACCGCTTTCAGTACATTCTTCATGGGGGAACCTTGGTCAGTGCCTTAATTCAATACAGGTCTCATGCTACACTCACATTACCAGTAATCAAATATAAAAACTTATTTTTAAGGCCTTAATACTGCTCCGTGTGAACTTTCCAAGAAAACTCAGACAGCTCTTCCTGCTACTTCATGCATAAATTATCCCATCAAAGAGCTGGTGTTTATTCTGAGGTCTTTGAAATTCTAATCACTTGTACACACCTCCTCAGGCCAGCCCGTGCTTTGAAATTTGGATTAACTACAATTGGGCTATTCATAATGTAAGGCTATAGAATGAGACTCGATACCCAGTTACAAGCCTCTGTACATCCAACATATCATCAAGGATTTCTAATTGACACACTTCTATTCGTCAAAATTATTTTCCCAATGTAAGCTTCATATCAACTACTTAAATCACAGCTCAGTTAAAAATTGTTTTAAGAGAGTGTGAAACGCATGCAAGTGTAATGTTAAGTTAGTCTTTCTATGTATTACTCAAAAGAACACTCGTGTTATTTACTTACTTGGTATGAATTCTGGCTATGCAGGATGAGAAGCTGCCATTACATCTGAGCTCTGGCAGAAAGTGGTCAGCTACACTCTTTATTCCAAATTATGCTTCATCTTATACCATTAAACTGTAAAATGAAGTTATTGCCAAGAATGATACACAGCCATACAAGGTTTCTGTGAGACTTGATAGGAACATCTTAGAGCTTTTGTTAATCCATTTTCCACAGGCTGACAGAAGAGTGATTTCAAATTGAAGGTTATCAACAGCTCTAGAGATTCCCTCCATCCTTCTCCAGAGGGCTGGAGCACCTCTGCTAAGAGGACAGGCTGACAGAGTTGGGATTGTTCATCCTGCAGAAGAGAAGGCTGCGTGGAGACCTTATCACAGCCTTTCAGCACTTAAAGGGAGCTTCTAAGAAGGCTGGGGCCAGTCTTTTTATCAGGGCCTGTTGTGACAGGACAAGAAGTTATGGATTTAAACTGAAGTAGAGAAGATTTAGACTAGATACAGCAAAGAAATTTTTTTTACAGTGAGGGCGGTGAAACACACCCAGGTTGCCTGGAGAGCTGGTAGAAGCCCCATTCCTGGAAACATTCCAGGTCAGGTTGGACAGGGCTCTGGGCAACCTGCTCTGGTTGAAGATGTCTGTGCTTACTGCAGGGGGAATTGGACTAGATGACCTCTGAAGGTCCCTTCCAAGCCAAAGCATTCAATGTTTCTATTAAGGAAATATAATGGTTTTTAATTAATTCAGCCTGGAATGATAGAGGCAGCTTCCTCCATTTCTCAGCATTCTTTTGGTTTTGTCATGATCTGCAGATTTTGGTAGAAAGAAAATTACTGCCTCTGCTATTTATATGAATATGTGAAGGTTGTATCTCTGCAAACATTTAGTTCCTGGTAGTTCCTAATACTTTACTCCAGTGGGACTGAAAAAGAATTGAGAAAAACTACATATTTCTATCCTTTCAATCTCTTACAATGTATTATTGGTGGTAGGTACATCATGTATGTTTGAAGTTCTGTTATCTTACATTTATGTTTTGTTACTCGTACAAATTGAACTGAAATAGTATAAAGAAAAGAACAAAAAACAAAAAAACCCACAGATATACCTCCACTTTTATGTTCCATGGTCCAAATCCACACATTTTTCCCAAGCTTCTACGCTCAGATGACAAAGGGTAAAAACATTTTATAGGACTGTATTCTACTTTATGAAAAAGAGTACTAAAAAATGGAGTATTAAGCATAGTTATCCTTCATGAGAGTATATTCCTTGCCTTCACAAACATGTCTCAGTGAGACACATGACACTGGGAGTTCTGTCAAAGTAATAAGGTATACAAGACCACATAAAGAGAAATAGCAAATGTACTGGCAGGAAGCCCAGTGGGTTTAATCATATTTCTGCACTTGTGTTGTGCTTCTATAACAAAACGTGGAGATAATGATAGAGAAACCCTCTCTTTCCCAGTATATGATTATTCACAGAGCTTACAATATTTCATTTATAGATTGCACATCTGTTACTGTGCACCATCAGCCGCTGCCTTGACTCCCTGTGTCTTAGACATAGCTCCGCTGGTTCAGTTTCTACCACCACTGATCAAACTGCCAATCCCACATGCAGTCACTGTTTACATTACTTACAACTTACCTCCTTGCATAAACAGTGTTTCATAAATTCAGTCAATAATTCAGTGACAAAATTTAAAGTGAAAAAGCAAAAAAAACCCCAAAACCCTGTGGTTAATAAATACTAGAGAATTGCAGAGAACCCTCATGAGAACATCTGTGCACTTTAATCAAACAGCAGAACAAGGAAGAGTACCCTTATCATTACTACCACATGTACTTTCTGAATGTAACTGAGAAATAAGATTTAGGGTTGTTTACTTTTAATGGGATATCAGTTTTTTCCCATGTATATTTATACCTTTTTATTCTTTTTATTTTCATGTCAATGGAGTTCTGGAAACTTTTACCAGTGGAGGATCTGATGCAAGGGCAAATACACAGAGTTAGGTTTTCAGTTGTAACACTCAGCAAGGACCTAAAGGAAGTATTTAAATAGGATGGCATGGTCAGAGAGGCCCTTAGCAAGAGATGCTAGAACAGATTAACGATAACCATAATGCGGACTGTGGTTCATCATACAAAGGATGCACTTCATTCCTGTGATTGGCACAGTGCTGAAAAAGTAGATAAAAAGAGTGCTGATGCTTTTGTTGCTTGGATCAAGTATCCTGTTTGAATTAAAAAAAAAAAAAAGAGAGGTTTTTTAGGTCTACCTCTAAAACTTAACTCAGATACATCATAGGAAACGGGAGGTATCTTTAATCTTCTGCAATCTCACAGCATAATACAAATCAACCTAACTAGGTTTTCGTTTATTCTGCCAAGATCTAGTGCTCTGTAAGTCTGTAATCTTATGGCCTGTCACAAAAGACATACAGATTTTTTTTTAAGTAAGGTAGGGTAGCATTATTATTTAGGCTTCCCTGTTGAAAGAAAAAAAAAAGAAAAAAGAAAAAAAAAGAAAAAAGAAAAGAAAAAAAAATCCTGCCTATTCCTGCTCTTTCTCAGTTATAATACGAACAGTTATGTGAGATAGACAATGACAAAAGACAGATCACAGTAGTTAAGGGCCATATACATTAAAAATTAGATTTATTAGGAGATGATCTAAATATCTTTCAGACATTAGTCAGAAAATAGCAGAACTATGGGAAGATTAAGACCATAGTCTTCCAAAGCCTCAATTTCACAGAGAATTTGACCCATAGAGAGTTTAGAGGATCGTCCTAGAGGGTAATTTCTCTTCAATTCCAAATCTGTTATCTGACATACCAGTTAAATATGTCAGCTTATACCACCCATCAGGCAATGGTGGTTTTTTTGTTAAGAAGACATGCATATTTCTCTTACAGCTTCTTACTATGCAGCATTACAAGTTTATATTCATGCCTTTCTTAGCTCAACACCAAGCTCAAAATGCAGTTTTACACCAAAGATGAAACAAAAATGAACGAAGTTAACAATACTGAAAGAGCAAGAGGCTTATCAATGTTCCCACCAAGATAGTCTGATGGGGAACCACTATGCACAGCTAAACTCTGGAGCTCAGCCTAGCTAGATACTGCTCAGCAGAAAGAATAAAGGGCATTTTTTAATGTTCTAACTGTTGTTTCTTTTTTTTTTTTTAAACAATGTCCCTACCATTTTTCTGGAGAAAAGATATTTATGTAGTTCAAAGGTTTGCCCCAAGTATTAAGCCCGCACAGTATTTTCAATTGTAATTTGGGATTTTAACCTCTTGACCTGCTGACAATAAAGTAATTGAGTAAGTAGCTTGTAACCCATTTGAACTTGGGACATTTCAATTCTGTGAATGATTCAGATTCTTAGAACAAAATACTGGAGCAGAACAGCAGGCTGGAAAAAGCCAGCATCACAAGAGTATTCTCAGTTTCTGACCAGTGAGAGATCTTCCCAGCAAATTATTCAGGCTTTGGAGCATGCTTCACACTGACAAGGGCAATAAGAAGAGGTCATAATTTACTCTTTCATATGATTTAAATCTATATATTTCAAAAGTCTGTTTTAATACAATGAAATGGTAAGGGACATGCAACCTTTCCTTAAAATACACATTCCACATTTCCTTAAAATAAATTAAAAATATTCCCGTTTAAATTTACCATTTACTTTAAAAAGTGATTTATTACAATATACTATCCCTACAAAGAACAGTGATTACAATCAACCACAGGTTTATGGAATGCAAACTAAAAAAAAAGTTTAACTCCTGTTTCTGCCCCTGCTGAAGTTGAGTACAAATAGATCTGGTTTTACACACGGATCTCTTTACAAAGGGGGTCTGCTGAGGAAACCACAATCTTAAATCTTCAATAGCAAAAAATGAATGCAAATAAAAGTTACATTTTTTTTCTAAAATAAGTAGAATGTTAGAATGAACTCACAGTAAGGGTCTTTCTTCACTGATGCACAACCACCTCTGTGTTTCCACCGAGCTTAATGGAAGCACTTCAGAAGTCACCAGAGATTAACTGCCAAACTAACACATCCTCTCTTGCTTCATAATCCCATTTATGACCCCATACTGTTGTACAAATTCACAATTAAAAGAAAACCTCCCTTGTAGTAGACAAAATATTTCCATCAGCTCTTTAAGAAAGAACTTAAAGAGAGAATGATAATAAACTGAAATCAACACTGTGCGTGACTCATTCAGAAAGCAAAACCAAATTATAAGCAAAATTGAGGGACACAGGGCTTACAGTACACTGTTTTAACTAAATTAAAGTACTAATTTTATTACATTATTGCTTACACACCAAAGTCACAGATTGGCAGCATGTTGGTTCTTAATACAACTGAGCATATTCACCCTGCACTTCTTAACTAATTTGTTTTCATGGCTGGGAAGAGAAAGGGGAGTATTCTTCCCCAGTGGGGCAGGGAAAG
>NW_010422661.1:14769-23426 GCF_000710305.1 Buceros rhinoceros silvestris | reverse complement strand
TTGTTTTCATGGCTGGGAAGAGAAAGGGGAGGATTCTTCCCCAGTGGGGCAGGGGAAGAGGTGGAGGTGTTTAAATGCAATAAAGAAGGAAAATGAGTCACGCAGAGAAGACCTAACACTGCTGTCTGCTGCTGCCAGGTGTCAGAGATGCCAATACGTACCAACCTGACATACACTGAAGTGAACATGGCATACTAAGTACCATTTATTAACCAGCCTCCTTTCCAATGAAATTATTCAAGCATACAGGGTGTATATTTAGGTGTGTCTGTGTGTATATATATATTTGTCTGTATACACAGACACACGTAGATATATTATAGGCTGGAGCTTTTCTGGGTATGCTTGGCCATTTTCCTGCAGTAGTTTTTCCACACAAATGAGACCACACTCCTTTTAAGCAGATCCTCCCCTTTCTCATTATGGCTGGGCTACTTCTCTCTTTCCACTCAAAGTTTTCCAGCTGCTATAGCCTCTCTGTCTCTTTTCACTTTAGGGTGCTACCCTTTTCCAAAACAGCCACCCCTCTGGCTGAGTCAACAACCAGAGCTACAGCCACCAGCAGGACTGAGATCCAACCATCCCCTTCTGGAGAGTCCCTCTTTCCTATTTAGCTTCTGCTCTGCCTCTGGCCTGCAGCAGTCAGTTATGGTTGAAATCACCAGAGATTTATCTAGCTAATGAACAACTCTCACTTGAATTCCTACCAGAATTTTGGGGGGGGAGTTCACTAAGGACTGTCTCTAGACATCTTTAATAGGCAATGTGACTCCCACACTGCATTCACTTCCTAAAGGAAGCATTTTGAATAGAAACTTGATGCAAATAGTCTAAACTGAAGCTACCCCACACACCCTCACTTCCAAAGGCCAGAATTAGAGACTTCTGTCTCCTCTACTCTGAATGTAACTCACAGAGAGCAACAGTTTTGTCACCACTTCCTTCTTTTACTACTAAAGTATAAAATCATAATGCTTGTAGAAGTGCAAGCTCAAAATTAAAACTACTTTATAGAACAGAACCTAAAAAAATTGCTTTGTTTATAATTGTTGAAAATTTTAGTGTTCAAGAGTATAGAGAATACCTTGCTGGAGAAAAAAAAATTACTTAGATCTAGCAGCCTGCCTCTGGCAATGGTTCAAACTTAAACTTTCTAAAGAGCAGTAGGAAAGAGTAGATTATCCAGCCAGTTGCCCTAAGTTGAAGAATATCTTCATAATCCTAGCAAATCAGTTCATGCCCTGAAGCATTAGGATTGGTATCCCTTGTAATTCTGAATCTTGACAGAAGACTGACAAATTACATTTTTGTTCTTTAGGAGCTCCAAATATCAGGTTTAAATGAGAGTCACTAGTACAAATTCTGGTCACATTGCTCCTTCACAGTGAGACTTATCTTCATTTTTAGGGGGGAAATCTTAATACTAGTGCTTAGAATCCTTTAAATCAAAAAAAAAACAACTTTTTTTTTAATGGCCATACCTGGGAATGCCATCCTCAGACTCTCTTTGAAATGACAGTCTTTGCTTCAGAACGCTACGGTCTAAAGTACAGACTGAAAGCAAGCAGTAGTCAAGACAGGCAGGGTCAGAGAAGTGAAAGACAACAAAATGAAGTGGGTTTGGCAGAAAAACAAACCCCTCAATTTGTCATTTGCCTAAGCAATAAAGCACAGCAGTGATAACTCATAAGGAAGGCTTGAAAGGCAAAGAAGTAGTAACTGAGAGTGCTGCTGCAGTGTGGGAGAGATCAGTGCCAGATTAGTCAGGGAGTTTGCAGACCCCAAGGCGTAACTGAGCAATTTGCTTAATCTTGGTGATATAGGATATATTTTTATTGCTGTCTCAACTCATATGTCCAAAAATTTTCATGTACAGCTTTATCTCCTTTTACACATAAAATTCTAGTGTGCATTTATTTATCTTTTGCACCCAGTCTCTTTCGCAGGTGAGAATACATTTGTAAACCTGAGCTGTGCTGCAGGTTTATCATTCCCTAATATCTGAAACCAAATTGGTAAGCACTCCACAAAACTGAGAAATCATCAATCGCAGGTTGTCTGGCTATTTGTGGAAAGGAGCAGAGACACTAACTGGAATAACTGGAACTCTGGTTCTGCATTACTGAGTGAACTTCCAACCCTAAAGCATTAGATTCAGAAGTATCACACTTCCAGTTAACTGCACAGTGCAAGCAGTAAACAGTTAAACTGATACTGTTTTCAGAATAGCTGCTCAACTATGATTCTCCTAAGAAAAGTTTTTGTCCTCACTCTGAACACAATTCTCAGTACACATGCTACATGCTACATCCTGTGATGTCTATGAAGATTCACAAGTAGCATCAATGGCTTCTCACAGCCTTTCAGCATTACCTCCCTCTCTTTGCATCATTCCTGGCTGTGTTCTGTCTGAAGTCTGACTCTGCAAACATTCACTGAAAGAAGGCTCTGTTGAGTGAAGCACTCCTGGATGGGAGTACTTGTGGGACCATTCCCTTTTAGAGTTCATTTTTACCATGTGTAGCACAGAAAGAATACCAGATACCAAGAAAAGAGGAGTCCGTTCCGGAGCAGACAAACCCCATAATGAAGCTACAGTGAAAGAAATTCAGATCTTCCTCTACACATTCTGGGATCCCAGGTAGGTTCATACTGCTATCTTGGCCTGTGCACTAAGCAAGGAGGTACTGCTCTTGGCAGAAAGGGGCTAAGTAAATCCCAGACTGTGCTCCAGCTGCAGCTGAACACAATTCAACTATTCCAATTCAGTGTGAAGTCAAAAGGTGAACACTGAAATCAGCGGCACTGAAAACAGCTGAAAATCCAAATCTAAAAACCCCTGTGGAATGCATTTCAAAGCAATTTGACATCTGTGACAGGAACTTCATACTCTTCACCCAAACAGTTCTTCCAAACTGGTGGTTATCAGCTTTGATAACATCACAGCAGGTTAAGCCAGTCAGGAATCTGCTCCATTGCAGCTATGTGTTTTGTAATTGCCAAGTCAGAACCTGTGATACATTAGGATTGTTTTGCAGTACTTCTACCATACTGTTCTCTCTATGATGCATGATTTTCATTACTGAGTGCCGATGAATTCAACATATGTTTATGGGAACAGCCTGCTATTTATTATACTCAAAGCAGTGTCTCATGATGTAAATCACTGTGACAAGCAATTAGTTCCCATTGAGTAATTAATTATTAATACAAATATTTATTTAAGAACTACTCCTAGTAAAAGTTGTAATTGTTTTTACTCCAAAAATATAAATAACATAAGCAATTACCGTCATTCCTTTTAAAACTATTATATATGCAGCCACTTTAAAAAATGACAATGCATCAGTAAAGTGGTATCTCCTGAGTAAAGACATCAGCTACTAATTTCTCATTCAGGTGGTAAAGCCACAGGGTGATTCCAGACCTTCTTTAGGAATGAAATCAAGGACCAAAGATGGAAAAGAGTTGTGCAGACAACTCCAGGTACAACAGTGGAAAGGAATGTAGAAAGAAAAACTAAGAATCTTCTGCAGTCTGTAAATTGTACTGCATATTCCACAGATGCACACAAAATAGTGAAGTGCAGGAACAAAGTAGAGCCATCAAGGGAGTTAGCAATGCTGCCAGGCAGCTTGCCAGGTCACAGCAGGAGGATGCACGGGGGCAGAACCAAGCTCTCCCCCGGAGAGACAGGGGTGAGCAAGCGCTGTCTCTCTGCAGGCACTGCTGGAAGGTGGCAGAAACCTGCTCCTACGCCTCAGGGTCAAAAACTTTTGAATGCCAAGTGCAGCAACTGAATTTAAAACATTTTGCACTAAGGCAGGCTAGAAGTATAACAATTGGGGAAGAAAGTTAGGAACTGGCTCCTTCCCTGCTCAGCACCCGTTCTCAGCTAACTGTGGATCATAAAGCAACCTAGCACACATGTGGCAAGTTGGCAACAGAAGACACGCAGACGGATACAGAGCTCATCTCAACTACATGAAACTTAAGCAACACAATTCCAGCACAGTTCAGAGGTCAAATTCTCCATATTTTAACCTTAGTTCTATAGCAGAAATGGAGAGGAAATTACTATTGATTCAGATGGGCATAAGTGCAAGAGAAATGGGTGCAGATAACTGATCAAAGGTTCTTTACACTTTTTTCCTGAGAAGTAGTCTTTTGATGGAAATGAAAAATGTTGATGAAATTTTCCTTCCTTCTCAATCTTCATTTGGAGAAAATAGGATTTTTAAAAAATGTTCTAAAACTATTAAAAAATTCAAAACTATTTGCCAAATACACAAAGAACACACTATATGTGCATCCATAACATGCAAAACCCCCCCATTGCTTTGTTATAATTTTCTTCTAGCACACAAACAAATATGTATCTTCTGAAATTTCCTACAAAACAACTGTCATTTTTAACATCTTTGGTTAGAGGGCAATTTGTAGAGTTACAGTCTTTCAAATGAGCAGATGTTCTGTTTTCCAGGGGGAAACCACACAGATAGCAGAGGGATAAACTGCACACAGGCCTGGCTTCTCTTCAGTGTCTCTGTGCCAGCCTACTTTTTCAAGGGCTGGGCTGTTGTGATTGAGAAAGCAAAGATTCCAGTCATACCTCCTCCTTATTGATGATAAATGCCACTGAATAGAATTGTGTGATAGGAAGAGCTCAACTTTTACCCTTCTGCCTTGCCAAAATTGACATCAATGATGGTTGAGCTCAAATCTGGATTTTTTCATGGGAAGGAGCCATGGTGTACCTATGAAGCAGTGCAAGCTATTCCTTCTGAACATCTGTCTGAACATCTTTAGCCTTTTTCCAAGTAAAACCAAAATAAATTAAAATGAAACTAAGTCAAATGCCTCCCTGCAGATGTTGTACTCTAATACATACAGCCTCACTGCTCAGCAATATGTATTCTTTACAAGCACTGTCAAACTGACAGCACTTCTGCATAACACAGATCTCCTCTGTTAAGCTATAGCAACGGTGCTTTAGACAACTCCAGAGCAAGTATTTACACCTCCACTGCAAATGTCTGCATGGTTGAAACTTCATGCAGAGCTGCTTAAGCACTTGTGAATAGGTGCAAAAATATGTTTGGAGAATTTCTAAGCATGATCACACAAGAAATCTGACAAGTCATCTGGAACGATGATCGGGGCATGCCCTGAATTTCAAGAGGTCAATCTTGACTTTCTGTCAAGGTTATCCTCTAAATGACTTGTCTAAACAGAGACAAAAAGACTGTCATGAACTAAAAGCATGACAGTTAAGCAAATCCTTTAAATTTAAGGCTTATGTTCTTTTACTGTAACATGAACAAACTAATGCTGTGTCTCTTCTAACAAGCAAATCTTTCCCCCTGAATCAGAAAAGGTTTTATGCATCTTAGCATAAACTCTTGACATGACTCACCTTTTCTGAATTTCCTCATATGGACACATGAATCAGCACGTCACCACACCACCTTTCCCTCACTGGGGGACACAGAAGAAATAAAACTAAAAACATTGTCCAAAAAGTGGGTGTTTGTTAAGCTCTTGCATTGCAAACTACCTAGAATGTCCTTCCCTCTGGCATGTATCAAATTCTGTATCATCCCACACCTCTGGCAACCAAACTCAGCAGAGGAATTTCACCGGACTTATTAATATAAGCATTATGAAATAATGCCACCATACAATATGCTCATTTAGCTCTTATTTAAGTATATTTTGCACTCATTTTCTTCTTTCCACTGCAAGGATTAAAAAGTTAGAGTAGTATCTCCAGCTAGCTCAAAAAGCGAATTACAAAGACAAGAATCATAGCAGAACATAACCTGTGCAGATTCCAGCAGCATTTGGCAGTGCTCACCTGGCATGGATTAGGAACCTTTACCTCAGAAAACCTGCAGGCTTCAAATTACCCAGGAAATTTGACTCATCTTTCAGTAACTTTATCTATCAATTGTCTTTGAGAAATCACAGTTACCAACTGTGATTAAGTAACTACTTAAAAAAAAAAAAAAAGAAATCAATAGGGGCCAAGTGCTACTCTAAGCTCACATTCACTCTTTGTTGAAAGCTCCTTTAATATTTCTTGAGTTCCTCTTTCTTTTGCCGCTGGTATGTCACAGAAATCATCCTGGCGTTGTTGAAAGGTCAAGTTCATTTTAGGAAATTCGAGATGCAAGCAGCTACAGGCTCTCCTATTGCTGTGTATGCCTTTCTTCTGTTATCCTTTAAAAAAACCCTTTATTCTATAAAAGTAAAATACAATTTATAGTAAACCTACAATTACTAGCTTCCTGTGATGGTGTAGTGTGCATATTCTCTACCTACGGTGTGCCACAGAAGAAAAAAGAGTAGTGCTATCCTTCAGGTCTCATGCATTCTGCTGTTAAGTGTGTTTTAATTTCAGGAGAGTCAATAAAGTCCAACTTTTTTATTATTGATTTTTTCTTATTATTCCACAAGAGCCTTTTCACCACATAGGAAAATAAGTATTACTCCACATTTATTTCTCATTCAATTTCCATCACTTCTGAAAGTAAGAAATCTGTTTTCCCCCTAATCTACAATAAACCAGGCATTTTAAACCAACTCTGTAAGCATTTCAAAAGCACATTCTCCAAATGTTTCGGGGTTTTTTTTGAGCAGTTCCATTTTCATAGTCACCTTGGACAAATAATGCCAAGCCAAATGTTTTTAGTACTTTGAGTAAATTAAAAACGAATTATTTAGGAGAGCTCAGGAGGTAGGAAACAGGAATTCATTAATTAATTTTGACTTAACTGATTTGTGAGTGGTTAAATCAAATGACAGCAGCTTGGAGCCATGGGCTACCAGCTGAGCTAGATATAACAGGAGGAAGCTGAGACAGAAACGTTGAAGCAGCAAAATAAAATGCAGCCAGTGGCACTCTGTGGCAGAGTCCCTGTACATGACAAACCTTATTTGTGACTCAAGGTTGTAACTTTCAAACCAGTACTAAGGAGAAGACTTAAATGCATATTTGAAGGTTGCATACTAATAAATCCAATGCAATTGGGCATCGCTCCACTCATCTACCTGCTTGCTGCGCAGGTGCTTGTGACTCCAAGTTCAGTGAACAGGAGAGAGCTGTGAGTACATTCATCCAAATGGGTTCTACCTTTAGACCTCGACAATCTGTCAGGTAAGTGAACAAACATTACTTTTCCAAACTCAGTAGGTTTGCCAACCTAAGAGCATAACATAATTATGAGAATAAATTAAAAAAAAATAAAATGCAGACATAAAAGGTCTCATTTTATACACATGAACTTTTATGGAGATAAGGAGTACTGAATCACTTCTCAGCATGGACTTTCAACCTTTCAAACGCTTCTTGCCTATTATTTGCAGGTTAATCATTTAGGTTTAATTCTCAAAAAATGTATTTATATAACAATGAAAAAATTCAGACTCTTTCTGGATGTTTCAGAGGAATAATGAAAACATTTCAAATATAAGCTTCAGGAGAACACTTCTATCGCTTTCTCAAAACTCCACAGAAATACTCTGAGGTATCTGGTAGCCATTTCACTGAAGTGGGATTCATGACCCTATGTAAGGTCTTACCAACCTTAAAAATAATTCTTTTCTCAGCAGAGATGACAAGAAAGTTAGAACTGGTCCCTTCTTTCCTCTGAAAAATCTCTCTGAATTTACGAGAATTTCCGTGAGAACTCTTACAGATGTAATTTGCCAAGGAAGTTGCTAATAGTCAAAGCAAGGTGAGGGAGGAAAGAATTTTGTGTAGCTTGGCTTATTTAAAAAAAACAACAACAACAAAAAAAACAAACCCAAGCAAAACCTTCCATTAAAATAAGGATAGTGGTATAGAAACTTTTTATAGGGAGAACCCTATAAATAAAATACAAGCAGCTCCCTAATCAATTATGTTAAGTCAGGTAGAACTGAAGTATTCATAGTCCTGCCTGAAAACAAAGCAAGCCTCTGCTTAACCTTGCTCCTGTGATTTCTGCTTACAGCAAAGGTGCAAAGAACATCACTCACCACCAATGAGCCAGACTATTACCACAAGACTTGAGAATTTTAACAGCTTTCTACTTTGTGCCAGTCTCCCATTAGATACAGAGTTTAGAAAGGGGACAGAAGGTTAAATATAGCAGCAATGATGTGAAAAAAAAAATCACCATTGCTTCGAGCAGCTCTTTACAGGCAATCCACTGTCAGAGATGAGACAATTTGAAAAGTGTTTTTACATTTCTTTTTTAACATTTCCTCTCAATGTTGGTTAGCACTTAAAAATTAAGTCACTGCTAAATGCAGAATTCATTATTTAAGGTTGCTAAATGGTGAGCTTTTTAGTAACAGTAAATGCATAGAATGGACAGGTAGGACCTTTCTTGAAAGCTTTGATCACCTCATCACTGTTATGGGGAAAAAACCCCACAAACATGATCAAGTAAGGTAGATGGTACTTGAAGGGTGAAGTCTAACATTTAAATATGTTTAGCAGATGCAGACAACGTATTCAGCAAATCTTAAACTTTCAGCTCTGAGAATTAGCTACGCTTTAATAGCATTCGGGGAAACAATGAGCCAATGTAGAAGCTGTCTGTTGAGTCACTGAACGTTGATTCAGTCTGAATGCATTCACCACAACGTACCAAGCCACTAGTTGGGAA
>NW_010422661.1:0-14695 GCF_000710305.1 Buceros rhinoceros silvestris | reverse complement strand
AAAGAGTGGGAGTTCATTAACATACAGAGAAAGAAACAGGCATGCTGGTGCATTGTATCGTCTGTTTCACAGCTTCATGTTTTACCTATAGGAATTGTGGCAAATGAATAACTTTTAGGGGACCTTAGCAACAATCAGCAGTCACAGTCTGCCTACAAAGAAAACAGCAAATTGGTTTAAAATCACTTCTTAGCATATGCAGTGAAAACCATTACATACTGTCAACATGTTCAAGTCATTGTGCTAATGAGATGAGACAGGTTGTGCGACAAAAAAAAGCAGCATGTTTCTCAGTGGTGAGAAGTAATGAGTCCATTGACCAGTACAAAGAACCTGGATCCTCAAATTAGACACATTTGCCAAGACACTTATCTTTGCATTTGGGCTTTCTGTTATATTTTAAGTTTGTGGGGGTTTTTAATCTATGTTTGGCTGAAACAGAAGGGCATATTCTGACAGCTGGGGCAGAGATCAGATGTGGTCATCCACACCAATAACTAGAAATATCTAGCTAGGCTTTATAGGTCAGTCATCTTACTCTAAAGAGTGTCAATGGTGATCTTGTGTCTGTTTGATCAACCATCTCAGCTATATTCTCTGCAATCAGTTAGCTTTGATAAAGAAAGCAGCCAACCAAACTTTGTAGAAAGGCAAGAAAAAAAAAGGTAAATGTCCTTGAAGATTGTGCCCTTTTCATGCTGTGATTAATTAAGCAATTAGAAGTATGATTGGTCTCTCTAAAGATGTCATAAAATATGGCAGCTTCCTGTTACCCAGAATAAATTAAGAAAAAATCTTCAGTTCTTTTATACAGAACTAGAGCTGCAGGACAAAATGTTTACATGCCTCAGAAATTGGAGAAGCCTTCTTTTCTCAAATATCACTGCAAAGCAGGATGACTAAGATGGACATGCAAAAGCTCTGGTCATAGTTTGACTATTTTTATGTTACATCATCAACTCACGTTGCTAGATCAATGGACTTCAGCATTAACAATTTTAGTCTTTCAAGATGTACTGTAGCTGTACTCCCATAAACCCTAGTGTCTTCTCATCAGCAACAGGAAGTCAATGGGAGATTGCTTACTCCTGTAAGCTTGCAACCCCAGATCTGAATAAATATAGGAGAGAACCAGACAGAACAAAAGCTAAGAAGCTAGAATAAAACTGGAAAAAAAAAAGTAATAGGACTTTTCCAACATACCAAATTTTCTTTAAAATATCAGACTGAACACATAGTTATATCTCTCAGATATTCTGTCAGCTTTTGAAAAGATAACAAAAATGTCCTGTGACTTAACTATTAAATAAAGGGTCAGCGACCTTCACCTGACTTGAGAGGCTTGAGGCTTATATCAGGAAAATCAAACCCTGGTATTTTGTCTTGGCTGCTCTTGAGATATTTTGAAATTGTGACTTAGCTCTCAGACCAAGCCAAAACACAATTCTGTCAAGCTATCTTTGGCCACTGGCAGATAGGCTGAAGTATTTCAAGCTTTCGAAGTCACTCCTCTCACCACTATCTGCTGCAATACCAGTATGTCTCCAGCATACCGTTCAATGAAGAGAAGTATAACGAGCACAAAAGAAATGGAGTGATATGATCAACAGTCTAAGCAAGATTTCATGTCAGCCCCACTCCTCTTAGTTATTTCCCTGTGGTTACTATAACTTTGAGAAGGAAGTTCATATTTATTACTTCACCAGCCGATTTAGTGATGGCTGACTAGAGCTTTGAAAATGCTAATTAATGAATTTATCATGGGAAGAAAACTTGTTGTCCTTATTTCTGGCTTCCTACATAGTTTGACAATATTAACTATTTCAGATAAGGCACAACTGTTTGCAAGCACTATGATGAGGAAGGACAGAGTGCAAAAAATCTTAACGATCTATTGCTTTTTATCATTTTATTTTGCAATAAGTATTAAAGAGTAAGTGCTTTATATGCTAAAAATCGATTATGAAGACGCAAAAAAAACCAGGGCAGGTCATTTAGAATGAACACAATTAATCCATACAACCCACTTAATCCAAAAATGCCATACAACAAATTGATCATTTTTGAGATAGGTGGCAGCATATTAACAATATGGATGTGCCAAGTTTACTGGAAACAATTCACTTACCTCACACAAGTGCTACCCTAGCCAGGCCTTCACTTAGCATGCCAAACATCTACAACTATCTGATGCATTTAAATGGCTTAGGAAAATGTACAGAATGGAATAATCAATTGTCAAGGGCAGAGAAGCATTCACTGTGGATATAATTTTGCAGTCCTTATTGAAATGCATAGTTTTTCTATAGCTACTTGTATGGAAGAATATTTAGAACCTGTCTGAATGTACATAACAGGATTATCACTTAGAAGTCCACAGAAAGCCATAGCGTAACACAGAGAAAACCTCACGAATACAAAATTAACACCTTCAGCAAGCTGCATCGTCCATGAGACACTTTACAAGGTCCCACCATCCACACTGGTTCCTCAGCTTCACGTAGACCATTACAAGCCTCTGAATTTTTTTATTGTGCAAGAGTAGTAGTAGTAGCACCAATTTCCTGGCCCTTGCACCCCTTAATAGCAAATATTCATCTTTCCTCTTAAAAACACTACACGTTTCATCTCTCCATCCTGTAATACTTTATCACCACAAGGGACAGTTACCTGAAATTGCTGTAAAATAAATGACAGCTCTTTTAGCTCCTCTGTAACTGTGTTGGAGCAAAAGAGAGCCAGTCCTGTGAGTATGGTTGAAGAACATATAGTTCTACTTTGCATACAGAGCAATTGTAATTAAAGCAATCTAAAGTTTGCTGGATGGTTTCAATACAGAAAGACTAAAATACAAATAGAAAATGTTCTGTTCAGCATTTTAACACAAGCCACAGTCCAAATTGGTTCATTAAATGCAAGCTGTGAAACTTATCTTTGATCTGTAAGTCACTAGAGAAAAGGATCGTAAAGAGAAGCTGTGATAAACAACTAGATTTTCTAGTTTCCTCTCCTTAGAACTCTCTCAAAAGAGACCCCACCATTCTTTTGGAAGTTCGTTTCTTCCTAAAACCTGGTCCATGGATCTGTTCCTAACCATAGATAAAAGGACAAGTTTTCATTAGGGTACAATTAGGCATGCATCGCCATTACTATTAACAATGTAATAAAGAATAATAAGGCAGAAATAAGAACATTAACATTTTTTTCAAGGTAACAGATCATTCTTAATGGAAACCGCGTGCCTTAATTCCCTGTATATGGTAATACAAATGTAGCTCATTTTGTCAGTTCACGAGGAGAAAAAGGACAAACCTAACCAAAAAAAAAAGAAATAGTGACACTCCATCCCACTCTGCCCAAGACTAACTAAAGCAAGAATGAAATGCCGGCCTTCTGAAAATCGGTGGCAATTTTCCTTTTACCTCACTTTGGCAAAATTTCACATCATGGCTACTTATTTACTGCTCTAAAAAATGTTAGTAAGTACAGATTTACATACAAATCTATACCAGAAACATGCCAGAAACGTGAAACTAATCTTGGTCAGAACTAAAATAAGATTTGATCCAATATCAAATGAAGAGCGTGAGCATTATTGGATTGACTTCAGGAGGTTTGGGATGAAGTCCATTTGGAGACTGCACACTGTATGCTAATTACAGTGTTTTCTTTGCTAGAGGAAGACAAAAATGTATTTAAAACAAAGGCATTTTATGAATTTGAAAGCAAAATGCCTGGTCTTCAGCTCTGGAGTAGGAAGAAAAGATTTGTTTTCTTTGCTATAAATCACATTGTAAAAAAAAAAAAAAAAAAAAAAAAAAAAAAAAAAAAAAAAAAAAAAAAAAAAAAAACAACCAAATCCCAAACCCAATAACACCACCCAACACACCTTGTTACTATTATTAAAACAGGGAAGTTATTTTCTCTGTAATTATATTTTGGTTTATGCATTTACCATATTTCCTACTGCAAAAGGTACTAATTCACAGCAGCTGCTATGAACCACAAGTTGACAATCTAACTAGAAAGCTGACAAAATATTTGATAGGTTGTTCCTGGTGACAGAGATAGCCATTGAGCCAACAAAATTAAACATAACACCTTCAATCCAACTCTATAAAGTTTTTGTGTGTGTATGTGTGAACTCCAGCTGACCTATATGAAAAGCCTGATGTACAGGAAAATTTAGGAAGACAGACTTATAGAAGATGATATGCTGGATTAGGCCATTGGTCATAGATTCAGCTGAGCATCAGTCACAGAAGTCAGTAATAAAGCTTATAAAATCAGAGTAAAACCGATACAGTGGAATCCTATGTCTGCAGGTAATCTCCTGCTCACAAAAGCTAGCTGAAAGCTGGCTTGTTACAGGAACTATGGAAGTGTTTAACAGTTTTGAACCACATCTCCTTTCATAAAAAATTCCAATTTGTATGGCAGCACAGTTCTATTCTTGCTTTTCCTATAAGTGGCCAATCCCCTTCTTGAATAGTGCCAATCACTTGGCTTCAGTAATTGGAAACTCCTTGTGGGAGGCTTATACAGAAAGCACAGGGGCCTCATACTGCTGCTGGAACAAATATTTTTGAATCTGTGCCAAAAAATAAGATTTACACATCTTGAGAAAGTGCATCTTGTGCTACTTATTAATAATGCTTTGGTTTTTGTAGTTTATTTTGCTTTTAGCTAGTTTGCTTTGGCAAACCTGTTTGTTACTCTTCCCTTCATTCACACACATAAGATGCTGACTGCATTCTGAAACGGCTTTTCTTTATATCTTTTTATGGCAAGATATCAACCGTTTTAGTAAAAGGCTTCCATTTCAGTGCAAATCTCAGAAAATACCATGCAAAATAAGTATATGCCAACGTCAATATGATTTTTAAAGGTATTAAATGCCTATTTGTTTTCTCCTTATGCTCTTTTTATTGCTGCCATGATGCTGAGGAATGCTAAACTGCCCTATTGGACTGTCGTGAAAACTGGAATCAGGCATGTCACAGTTTTCCACTTGAGCTGCAGAACTCTACAAGGTGAAGGGCAAACTCTCTGTGTGGTTTTGAATCACTGCTGGAGACATGAGAGAATCACAGAATTGTTTTGGTTGGAAGAGACCTTTAAGATCATCAAATCCAACTACTAACCCAGCACTGCCAGGTCACCACTAAGCCATATACCTAAGCACCGCATCTACATATGTTTAAATACTTCCAGGGATGGGGACTCCATCACCAACCCGGGCAGCCTGTTCCAGTGCTTCACAACCCTTTCAGTAAAGAATATTTGTCTAATATCCAGCCTAAACCTCTCCTACTGCAACTTGAGGCCACTTCCTCTCATCCTGTCACTTGTAAATATGGGAGAAGAGACCAATCCCTGCATTTCTACAACCTCCTTTCAGGTAGCTGTAGAGAGTGACAGAGTCTCCTTTTCTTCAGGCTAAACAACCCCAGTTCCTTCAGTTGCTCCTCACAGGACTTGTGCTCCAGACCCTTCACCAGCTTCATTGCCTTCACTGGACACACTCCAGCACCTCAGTGTTTTTCTTGTAGTGAGGGGGCCAACACTGAACACAGCATTTTTGGTGTGGCCTCACCAGTGCCTCGAGTACAGGGGCACAGTCACTTCTCTGCTCCTGCTGGCCACACTATTGCTGCTATAAGCCAGGAAGCCATTGGCCTTCTTGGCCACCTGGACACCCTGCTGGCTCATACTCAGCTGGCTGTTGACCAATAGTCCCAGGTCCTTCAACCATACAACTGGATCACTTTCAAAATCCTTCTGGCACATAAACTGCTGCATTTCAGTGTTTTTTCTTAGGAAATACACCTGTTATGTTCTCCATCTATTAATGTCTGCCCTCTCCTTTTTTTTTTAATCTTTTCTATCTTTTTAATAAAAGGTAAAAGCTGAAGTCATTCATGACACAAATCTCCTTAAAACAAAACAAAAAACCCCCGCCAACTCCTCCCTTGCTGCAGTTTTAGTTGTAGGTGTGCTGCATGTAAACTTGTGCAATATTGAGGTGAGAAAATTGCTACTGTGTTATATCAAGTGTGGTTAGATAAAAAGAGTCTGGATTCACTTCAAAAAAAAGAACAGCTTCTTAAATTGCTGTTACTCCTATCACTTCACACGTCCAATTGTGCAAGGGTAATATCTCTTTAGCTCCATCAGTACTTAGCTCGGAAGTAACACCTCAAGAAGTTTTCCTTATTTTCCTGATTTTTTTTCTCATGGTACTTAATTGCCAAAGTATTAAATGGTTCAAGTCACCAAAACAGTAAATCATTGAGACAAGGGAAACTTATGATTCAAGCCCTGCATGTCTTAACAGAGACAGCCATTTCGATTTCTCCTGGCCTCCAGTCAGGATGACTTCACATGGTTAAGTGAAAATAGAGCTGGGTTTATTGCATGTGTTTATGATGTAAAGTACCAATGGCTCGGGCAGGACGCTGGTTCAGCAACAGCCACAACTTTAGGATGACTCTGTCAGGAATTCAACAACATCATGTTCAGTTGCTGTGTACAAGGTGGATGTGGGAACTTGCCTCCCGTATTTCCCTCTGCAGTTTATTGGCCATACCATATACTTTAACATACTTTACCAGAGCTTCAGCTCAATGACTAGCAGGCTGCTCTGTCCGGGGGTCTAGGCAAAGCCTTCTGTATTCCTGGAAGACCCACAGAGACTGTAACAACGATGCTCAGGTCTCCCCTCTTTCCAGACTGGCAGTAAAGTGACCAGTATGAAAAAGGAAAGGCAGCTTGAATCTTTAAGACAAGATTGTAAAATAAAGCCAAAACCCTCAGGCTTCTCTGCACTTACGAGCCCAATCAGCTTAACTACTTCGCACATCCAGATCTAAACCAGACCTCAGACTGTGCACAGGTGATCATCAGACTCTGCCTCCAATGGATATTCCTGTCGTGGCCAGTATCAGAAGGGGCAGAGTACTGCACGTGAGGTCCCAAGGAGAACAGTTGGTACTTGATGAAAAGTTGGTGTGGGTGTTGTTTTATTTTGAAGTGTGTGTGTGTATACATGCATACATAGATACATATGTACATATACATACATGCACACATATCTTTTGAAATCATGATTTAATTTTACAGAATTTCTACTTTAAGCCATAGCTTCAGCCAACTGATCTGGTGAAACAAAGCCTAGAGGTCTGCAATCCTCCAGAATGCTTTCTGAAGACCGCTCTCTTTGCTCCCATGTCACCTCTTGGCTTGTCAGGATGAGAACTTTGGAATCCTACTCAACCATTTTGTCAAATCCCTTCCGATCTTTTGGTTCTGGACCATTTCACTCTAGTGGCTTGTCACAGTGTATTAATTGTTTCTAACCAGACTGAAAAGCACTTTTCACCAGCTCTGCTGGCAACACATACTTTTTTCACAGCTTCTCTCAGCTGTAGTTTAAATCATAAAATGCCAGGTACCTGACAGGCAGCCATAGTCCCACAGACACATGGAAATACACTGTGAGGAAGTACACAAAAAGCTAAAGACAATTTATGACTTTTGGACACTGTACTTGGACTTTCAGTGTGGGTGGCCTTTGCTACTGCCTTTGGCAACATGGAGAAATACTACACAACGCAAGTGTGTGTCTAAGCTCACTCCTCTATGACATATCCTTCTAAATTATTTAGTGCCTGCTTGGAAAACAATCTGGTTCTAAATTCTTTAGAGTAAGGAGTCTGTTTGCCAAAGGAAAAAAAAAATGTGCTAAAGCAAACTGAAGGAAACACTAAGCTACTCTCAATGTCCTACACAAAGTGAAAATGAGTTTTCTTAAAAACACAAATAAATCTCCTTTATTCCTCACTAGGACTCTCAAGCAAAGCAGCAACAGTAAACTAAGAGTTTCTCTCATCTGTGCAAAAATCTGAATTGTTTCTGAAATGGACCATGTGGTTGTCACTACACTGGACATTGACCCCTGGATCCAGGGTCAGGATATGCTGCGCATTATCATTATAGAGCATAAATACGGTATCAGTAATTTTATAAAATGTATACATTTGTCCTTGTTATGCATGGGCTTCAATTACAGCTCTAAATCTCCACTGTGCCTCACAACATTCACTTTTCCATGGCAGGATCATTAAGTGCATAAAGTGCTTCAGACAGTCTCAGTCTCCTTCCTTCTCTTTCTCTCCTTGGGAAAACATGCAACTTCCATTCCAAACCCATTTTACTGCTAAAAATCTGTTTTCTAACAAGCTTATGATAAACTGTGAAGCACTTCTCTTTAATTTGCTGCTTGTCACATAATTCATAGTGACTTTTGGAAAGTAAACATTTCAAAACCTGTTGGCTAATTAAGTGGAAGTCAGTGATCAGATACTTACGTAAAGGCAGGGGCAGATGCAACACCCTGAGAAATCAGGGAGGAGAACAGTGCATTGTACAGCAACCTGCAGCTGTTTCTCTTGACCCAGATAGGTCTTGCCCTTTCCTGGCTATATCCAGTCAATGACAGAGGCACATGTGCTTGCAGATGTGAACACAGAAGGGCTGTGATAAGATGAGAGATTATAGCTATGACAAACCACCCACTTTCTAGAATGCCTCCTTGTAACACTGGCAGCATCTCTCCTGATCTGATCACCCACAGAGCCAACACAGAGAGTCAGTGGCTCAGCAGCTGCAACTGAAACATCATAAGCTGAGTTTATGAAATTAAGCTAGGGATGGTTGATTGGCAGCACCTCATCTAGGGAGCAGGAGGACAGTGATAACTGGGGAATGACAGAACACATTGCAGCCCCTCATAATTTCATTACTGTGTAAAACACTGAGAAAAGTGGACATACTAAAAAAATTAATCCCCTCTTTCTGCCATTTTAATATTCCAAAAGGTCCCTGATTATCATTCTTTAAGATAAGGTAGCCCTATGGTCACCAGTAATAACAACAGCTGTATTGCACTGGAGCTGTAAACTCATAGTAGAAAAAGATGGTCCTCAGCCCAAAACGATTTGAAGAGTGCAATGGCAATTTAACTAGGCTGGGGGAAGAGTATTCATCTTCAGTACAAACAGCTTCCCTCAGAATTAAACACACAAATGCACACACACATACAGATATATATATATATATATATAAAATTAGGGGTGATCTGTATTGAAGTTCTCATTGGTTCAACATTTGCTTTCAGACCGTGATGCAAAAAAATCAGTCTCAAGGTGTACACCTTACAGAAAAACACTAATCTCCAGAAAATTACAAGCAATATGTACCCTGAATGCTTTTCCATTCTCCAATGAGAGATGCTAGGGTTTTGTCTTCTCTTCATTTTCTTCAGAATGAGACATAATTTCTCTTTTTAAAATGTGGCTGGAAACTTTAAGCATCTGCAGCAAATCACCCTACTAACATAGATTCTGTCTTATGTTCTCCAGTGATCGCTGTGATGGGTTTTCCAGAAGAGTAAACCTTCTCTGCTACTTTACACGTAGTGCAGAATGCAGTCCTTTTTAAAGACAGAGGGAGATTATGGTAATTTTAAATATAAAACCAATTTCTAATTTCCAATTAGCCACCACGGCATAAGAGAATCATTCTACTTTGTCTTCATGATAACTTTAGTGACTTCCATATCAAACCAGAGTTCACGCACGGCTAAAACGCTGGGAAAAGCTGAGCAGTCTAACTCTGGAGACATTACTCCTGTAACAACAGAGTATTTTGAGACCTAGACTACAGGTATGGGTACAGAATACAATAATTAAGGATTTGCTTCCAGCACAAACTCCCCACAAGAGACTATCCAGGTCCATAGTGGGAACAGCTGACCAGTTACTTAAGATCAAATCCTTCAGCTTTCCTGTTTGATTGAGAAGAACCCAACCACCATTTATCTGCCTCCTCAGAATCTAGCATCAAGAAGACTATGTATTACGGATCCTGAATTCTTTTACAAGACACAGGTGTGTTTGAACACCTTTATTTGAGAGAAGTGCTTGGAACACAGATAGTTAGGTGACATATACCCCAGATAAAATGATAGCAGAGATGAGAAGTAATAGCCTGCCTCTAGTACCCACTACTCTGTGGTTACCTACCCTGCTCAGATAAAATCCGATCACCTCTTTCTATTTACATACAGCAAACAGGGACCAATAGAAAGTTGCCAGAGTACCTGGCATGCCTTGCTCTGTAGTCAGTGCCCTATTCCTGCAGGGCAGCCAGTGTAATTACTACTTAAGAGCTGCTTTTTTGCTGAAGGCTGACATTTGCAAGAAGAAAAGTTGCAGCTGCCAAAGGAAGAGTAATGATGCAGCCCTGTGGTAAACATAATGAACAAAAATACCAAGGGAGAAGGGCAAGAATAGCCGCTCAAGAGCACCACTGGAGAAGGTGGCCATCACTTCCAGATCTAAAGTTTCCCTGGGGTTCAGACAGATTATTCATTTCAAATATTTACCTGGCAATTGTTGGTATTTTTCTATAAGATATATATTGCTTGAGAATTTTTCTGACACAGAACGTATGTTTTTCAAAGTAAAATATTGATTTTCAGGTAAACTTGCCACTTTGAAGGCTTAAAATGGAAAAGGTGAGTTACAGACAAACCTTCTCAGGTCCTTCATTTTTCTCACATAAAATACAACACACTAAACCCATCTTTTTAGGCCAGGTTATTCTTTCATTTTTATCTGACTAGAAATGAGATTAATTTTCTCAGCTAAAAGAAAAATGGGAAAGTATTTCTGCTTTTAACAGAAAAAGCAGAAACACTTCTCTGACTCTGAGGTTTGCCAAGTCTTACAGACTCAGATGCAATCTTCCTGAGAGGTTTGGCCCACTCAGATTAAATTCTATAATCACATGCTTCTCTGAAATGTGGACTTGTGCTCCTCCATTTTCTAGAGCTGCTATGTAAAGTTATATTTTACTTTTGGAAATAACAAAAGCAGGCAATTTGTTTCATAAAGGAAGATATTTTACTAGATATTTGAGGAAGTATAGCAAAGATTTGCCTTTCTGGGAGTGCGTAGGACTGAATCCATTCCATTATACTAAAGGCGGTTTAAGATAATCCATCAACAAAACCTACTCACATTCAAGTCACGGAACCACAGAATCATTTTGGTTAGAAGAGACCTTGAAGATCATCAAGTCCAACCGTTAACCCAGCACTGCCAAGTCACCACTAAACCATGACACTCAGCACCACATCTACACGTCTTTTAAACACCTCCAGGGATGGGGACCCCACCATTTCCCTGAGCAGCCTGTTCAATGCTTCACAACCCTTTCAGTAAAGAATATTTTCCTAACAACCAACCTAAACCTCCCCTAGTGCAACTTAAAGGCAATTTCCTCTCGTCCTGTCACTTGTTTCTTGGGAGAACAGACTGACCCCCAGCTCTTCCTTTCAGGTAGTTGTAGAGAGTGACAAGGTCTCCCCTCAGCCTCCTTTTCGCCAGGCTAAACAACCCCAGTTCCTTCAGCTGCTCTCCATAGGACTTGTGCTCTAGATCCTTCACCAGTTTTGTTGCTCTTCTCTGGACATGCTCCAGCACCTCAATGTTCTTCTTGTAGTGAGGGGGCCAACACTGAACATTTTAGGTGTGGCCTCACCTGTGCCCAGTACAGGGGCACAATCACTTCCATCCTCCTGCTGGCCACTCTATTTCTGACACAAGCCAGGATGCTGTTGGCCTTCTTGGCCACCTGGGCACACTGCTGGCTCGTATTCAGCTGCTGTTGACCAACACCCCCAGGTCCTTCTCCACTGGGCAGCTTTCCAGCCACTCCTCAAGCCTGTAGCATTTCAGGGGGTTGTTGTGGCCCAGCTGTAGGATGCATCACTTGGCTTTGTTGAATCTTGTACAATCGGCCTCAGCCCACCGATCCAGCCTGTCTAGATTCCTCTGTTGAGCCTCCCAACCTTCAAGCAGATCAACGCTGCCGCCTAACTTGATGTCATCTGCAAACTTATTGAAGGTGCCCTCAATCTCCTCATCCAGAGCATTAATAAAGATATTAAAGTGAACAGGCCCCAGTACTGAGACCTGGGGAGCACCACTGGTAACCGGCTGCCAGCTGGACCTGACTGCATTCTCTACCACTCTTAGGGCCCGGCCTTCCAGCCAGTTTTTTATCCAGCAAAGAGTACGTCAAGTCCCACATTTATGCACACAAATTCATACATATACAATTTGTACATACTGAGTAGTTCATTTGCTTTCAGTGGACCTTTCTATATTGTGACCTTGACTAATTAAGGGGTCCTAAATCTGCCATCAGATTATAGTCTATTCAAAGTGCAAAATTCGGTGGTTGCACACAACAACAGAAATTATCGTTCTGGATAGATTGGAGAACAGCTGTATGTGCTGCTGTAGCACATCATGGACACATCATGTCCTTAACTCTGGGGCATTGCCCCAGGTACGTCACTCCTCCATTTCTCAGCTGAAAAGTAATTAGTACGCTTTACCATGCAATTGAAAATACTTGAGATACAACATACCAGATTAGTTGCTGACATTGTGCAGTTTCTCCAAGGCTAGAACCAAGACAATTAGAGAACAGATGGGTATTTTTTGAGCCAATAGGTAAAATTTTCAAAGAAAACAAAAAGGACACACAGTGAAAGAAACATTTCTACACAAGCGAATAAAATTTTCATACATAGGACTTCGGCAGCTGATGGTCCCTTTTCTATTCTTGTATAGCAATGTTCAAACCCAACAGAATAATCACGTAGTTATATACATTCACAGAAGATAATGACCATGCTATTGAGGCACATGACAGTGACAAGTTAGACCTTTGGCAGGAGATTGTTTGAAAGCAGACAGATAATAGAGAAGAATAGCAGTAAGTTGTAATATATTCCAGCAGCAGCCTTGTCAGACCCATGCTTTCATTCTAGTATATTGCTAAAACTCCCTTCAGGAAGAATATAAACATGAAATTACTCTGAGCTGCTGCATCCTGATCAGAGACAGCTAGCAGGAGCTTCCAAAGCCAGAAGCTGAGCATGATAAAAGAGGAGTAGAAAAGAAAAAGTTTATGTTCAGTTATGTTTCTTTCAAGCAGAATGGACCTCTCCACCAGCACGATCTGCTGAAAAATTAATCACTCTTGATTTGATTATTCCTTTGATTCCCCCCCCCAAACACACACATTTATTTATTCTAATATTCTTGTAATATATACCTGACAACCTTCTTTGGACCTCCTTCAGTGGCAGACATAACCCAGGATTAGTACTACAATCTTACCTTTGCTGTCTTGTCTTCTCTTCAGAACCATCAGCATACATGCAGTACTAGCTAACAAGGTATGCCACCAACTTCACTCTGCAGAAATAAAAGCATTTGGTAACTTCAGAGCTGTGATAAAACTCTTCTCTCATCCAACACTTTTCCAAGCTATCTAATAGTATTGCCATTTTAGAGATTGAAATTTTACAGTTCCGTGATTAAACCTAAGGTGAAAGATCAGCAGAAAAATACAACAAATTTCTCCTCAGCCTCTTGGATTCAGTGTTTCAATAGTTGTCATATAGTAGCTGCTCATACTTAAAGGCCCCAGGTACCCTCCATCCCCTGGTTTGCTTAAATAAAGCTATGGTAAGACAAAAGTATGTGGCAGGTCTAGTTCTGACTAATCTTTATTCCAGACCAGTTTGTATTTCCCAAGTTATGCTGTATATCAGGCTATCAAAGGATATTTTTATTAGTTTTTGAATTCCAGCTTTACATCATTATTCCTCACATTACATCTGGCATGCACATTTACTCAAAGCATCAACCTTCATCTATAGTCTTTATGTTTTGACAAGACTAGGGATATTACTTTCTCTTACTTTTGTACTTCATTATTAGACTTACATGACTTACACTGATATTTATCAGCAAAGCTGAAGAAGCTATTCTGCCTTTTGTTAGGCATCTGCATCACTTTTTTATGTATAGCCTTATAGGTAATAGAATTACATTATGACTCCAGCACTATGTTTATTATATTTGATCAAATTTGTTTGCAAATGGAAATATTACATTCAAGCTGCATTAAAATAAATAATCTCCAGAGATCTCCAGATGGTATATTACTCATGGTGAAGGTTTCTGTACATATTAATAGTTACCCAGTTCTTCCAGGTACTCAATTTACTTAATACTTTCAAAGCGATACATGTAATATCTCCCATTCCCACACGAATGGATTAACTGCACAGCAACCTTGGGCAGGGTTGCATTTCTGGAAAGGACAAACATAATGACAGTACCAGGCTCCACTTCAGTTTAAATTAAAGCATACCTATTCTGATTCCAAACTGCAGCTTTATTATAAAATAGCAACAGTAATTATAAAGGAAAAAAGCATCGACTCAAACACAGCTGCATAAAACATTGCCTTTGCATAGTATGACCACATGCTTATTTATGCTTCAGAAACCATGAATTCTTTATCTCACAGCAATAGTATTTAATAATCTTATGAAACAAATGTAGAAAATGACCTAAGTGCAGTAAAGGAGCAATATCAATTGAATGCCAAAAATACACACTTGAGATACAGAGAATGTGATTAATGTCTTACGAAGCTAATTCAGCTTTGAGTGCAGATCAGACTCCTACAGAAGGACCATTTCACATTAAAAAGTCATCTTTTCACCTGTACATTTGTTAAGGGTCGAGGGACCGATTTACCT
>NW_010422660.1:17390-23051 GCF_000710305.1 Buceros rhinoceros silvestris | reverse complement strand
GAAGTTCCTCTCCAGAGAAAAGGTGAGGATTGCATAACGAAGGGCAGCTCATCCCGCTACAGCAAGACACTTGACTCCCCCATGGCTATCGTGCCTCCCGCTCTCTGCTGAACACTTCATAGCAGTGGCATCGCCCCTCTTCTGACCCTGCCTGCAGGAGAACTGTGCTGCCCCACGCGCTGCTTGGCTACCTCGGGCTGACCTGGGCTACCCTGGCAGTGCCAGCCACAGCAAACAGCCTGTCTGTGGTGGTGAACAGCGGGAGCTTCCTACCGTTCTTACGTCCTGGGGAGGTGCATTGCCCCATTTGCTTCTCTCCCATTTTAAACCTCCTCCTGGGACCCTGCAGTGGTGCTGGCTCCTTACCTCTGCCTCCTGACCCGAGCCAGCGCCCTGCTGCTTCCCCGGGGCCTGCAATGGGCTTTCGCAAAGGGATGTCTGAAAAGCAAATGCCGTGTTTCAGAGAGGCTTAATTTGTGCACCACGAAGGCAGCGAGAGGCCGGGCAGTGCTGAGAGGCCCCGCTAATCCCCCGGGAGCACGGGGCTGTTTGCTGGGCACAGAGAGGTCTGAGCTCCCTCACCCGGCTGGGCAGCACTGGGTGGGGTGTCTGCTGGACAGCGAGGCAAAGGCCACGTCTGCACTGGGAGAGGGCCAGACAGCCCAGGTTCAAACACACGCACTGTAGTTCTTGAGTGTTTGTACTATTTCCTAGCACAGTTTTGGCTGGGCCAGCTAGTGCTCTCCAAAACCTGGGGAAGAGGACAGCCCCTCACGGGCAGCTTGGTCTGCAAGGCAGGCACCCCAAGGAGCAGAGCTCACAGCTCTGCTCTCATCCCTGTACCAGCATCTGGAGGGCTGGAGGACTGATGCTGTTGGAAAGGGCCAATGAAAGGGCTCCAACGAGTGTGTTTATAGAGGAAGGTCGGGGATTTAGATTTGTGTAGCTGCCTCCTGTTGCACTGCCCTGATTCCCTCTTCCCAGCACTCTGCCCCAGCAGCTGAACAGCCTGGGTGCTGCTAGTTACACACTGCAGCCGAGGCTAAAGCACAGGGACTCCCAGAGCAAAGGAAAAACAGGAAAACGCGTGTCTATGCAGATGAGAGAGCAGCCAGCTGGAGGAAAGGAGCGGGGAGGCAGGCCTGGGGCATGAAGATTCAGCAGGCTGGAAGGGGTTCCTGAGGAAAGGGCTGTTGTTCTAAAGCGCTGTCAGAGACACTTTACAGGCACGTGGGATGGTTACTTACATCCTCCTCCGTGTCTCCACCTTGCATTGTTCCCACGATCTGCGCACCAGCTCTTCCTGCAAGAGCAGAGAGAATCACCATAAAGGCTGGCTCGTGGTTAACACTGAGGGAGGACGAGAGATGCAGTTCAGCCAACAGCAGTGAGAGGGTGACATCCCCGAGCACGGGAGGTCACTCCCCTGGTTAAGCCTCAGTGCTCAGGAGAAGGCAGCAGAGGGCAAGGCTGACAGTAATTCCAGTCAGGAGGGTACTTCCAGAGCCACCTTATTCTGGTGTGACAGTTCTGACTGGACAAGAGGTGACGGGCACATGAAGAAACAGGAAATTCTATCTGAATACAAGAAACCACTTTTTCATTTTACTGTGAGGGCGGTCAAACACTGGAACAAGGTTGCCAAGAGAAGTTGTGGAGTCTCCACCCACAGAGGTATTCAAAACCCACCCGGATGTGGTTCTGGACAAGTGCCTGAAGCTCCTGTTTGAGGAGAGGGGTTGGACTAGATGATCTCGAGAGGTCCCTTCCGACTTGAACAGTTGTGTGAACTGGCATATTCCCACCTTCGCTTTGGTGCCCAGAGAACAAGAGCCTGTCCTGTCCATGTGGGCAGCCTGCTGTCCTTCAGATAGCTCCCTACCCTCAGATCCCTTCTGACATCACCGCAGGGACCGACATCTCACAGGAGTCCTGGGCAGGGCCAAGGCGACCCTCAAGAGTCTCTATGTGGCCAGCCTGCCTGTGGCAGCCTCTCTTCAGAGAGCTCCCTACCCTCAGATCCCTTCTGACATCACCGCAGGGACCGACATCTCACAGGAGTCCTGGGCAGGGCCAAGGCGACCCTCAAGAGTCTCTTGCGGAGAGCTGGCTGTGTAAGTCTGGGAGGCAGGTGGAGCTCTCAGGGTTGGAGGCAGTTCACTGCAGAGGGAGAACACACTTGCACCTTGCCATGTTACTGGGGGCTACATAGAGGCCGGACGAACTGGGGAAGATGCTGGCCTGGTCTCCTTTGCTAGAAGGGAGCCCAGAAGGAGCTGAGGATGGGTGCAGGAGAGTTGTGACTGGGGAACGTCTGCATGTGGGCTGACGGGTGACTCACCTGCACGCTGCAGCCAGCAGCAGAAGCCGCTCAGTGCCAGCCGGTGCCTCTCTAACAGCCTGCTGTGACCACACACTGCGCCACCTGGTTATCTCCTCTCATCACTAGTTTCCTCTATGCCAAACAGGGATTCTTCCAATCTAGACAAAACCTATTCTATTTCTTTTAGCATGAAAACAAAGCAACTTTAAAATACATTCCGTCAAACCTCTTCTGTACCTCCCACAGCACAAAGGAATACTGGTCCCTTTCATCCCCTTTGCAGACTGAGCTGGGTTAGTTGTAGCAAAAAACTGTCTAAGTCCACCCCAAGTCACCACCACGCCCGCGCTGTGCCAAGGATCTCGTGTCTTTAGATACAAAGCAGTGTCCTCTATCTGTCTGGTTGCTGGTAATGCAGGCAGTGGTGATGGGATTAGAAGATTCCTGTACAGAGGGTTTCTCTTCAAGCTTTGGAGACATTTACTCTAATATATACTAGTCTAAATGATGTAAAGTCAGAGACAATCACACCTGACATCAGTAGACAACCACAGAACCCCAGTTCTGCCCAGCCTGCAGATGGCTCCAAGAGTTTAACAATTCTGCTACATCACAGGCTCAGCGTGTTAGAAAAGATTCCCTCGAAGGAGTCCGGGGCGGGGAGCTCCTCAAACCTACTGACAAGACAGAGCTGAGAGAGATCTGACTATGAAAGAGAATGAGGATATCACATGAGAAGAGCTGATGCAGAACGACAGTTCGGAAATGCCAAGGGAAGAGCTTAGAGAAGATGAACAGAAAGTGCATTTTGCACATGGGTAGAAGAGCAGCCGTGACAAAGGCGGGAGCGTCACTTTAATTTCCAGAACCCCCAAGTTTCCATGTGTGGGAGCGAGAGCGGCAGAAGGCCAGGGTGGACTGCTGTGTGTGCGGGGCGGGGGAGGCAGGAAGCAGAGCAGTTTCCTGTGCAGGGCAGGGAGCGCTGGCAGCCTCGGGCGTGTTTGTCACTTGGCATTTCCCGGGTTCGATTTAGTGCCGCATTAGCGCTGCAGAGGATCACGCCGCTTCCAGGCGGGTGAGAGCCGGTTATGTTTACTTACAGATCATGTGAATTCAGCCGGGACAGGCTGTACAAAGTGATAATTAGGTAAAATGCTTGTAATGAACAGACTGTAATTCCCCGCACCTTTGGATTCCAATCTCATCTCTGCGCATCGCCACGGTCTGTAGCCACCGAACCATCAGAGATCAGCACAGAACGTGCATCCACGGCTTTAAGCCTGCGTGCATTTTCCATTTTTCCTCTGGGCGTCACTTGGCATCGCAGGAGCCCGTGCGGCTGCCTGCAATGGACCCGCGGGTCTGGAATGACTGACAGCTCCTTACCCAGCAGCGGGAACGCGCTCACCTGGAGCCTGGCAGCAAGAAGTGACACTTAATCTGAGAGTTAGGACAACCTGCCATGAGGGGAAGGCAGATCTGCAGCTGCAACGTGTCACTCCCCGTTTGGAGATCTGCGTTCAATGCAAACTCACGGCATCAGCTCAGATGAGACACCCCCTCTCCCCTCGGCATCACCGCTGCACGCAGAATATTGGGATAAATCGTCCGCCTGATCGTTCCGACCTGTGTCCCCTTTGGCCACGGCGCTCTCAAGCAGCCCTTAGCTCAAGCCCTGATCTCAGCAGCGTTTTCTAGACGTTGCCCAAGTACAATGATTAATTAAGCACACTAAGGCCCCTGCCCAGGGTGAGCAGACTTCCACTTCTCTCTTACACCTCCATGAAAAGGAAATTTCCTTGGGAGTGAGTGACCTCTTTCAATGCCACCTTGCAGCCCTACGAGCTCTCCTCCTTCTCCACTAGGTCCAGTGCCCATAACGCGGGCTGAGAGCGTGCAGAAGCGTCTCCTCCCTCCCGGGGAGCACTTAACTTTGCCAACACAAAACACACAGCCAAAGGCAGCGCTGTTGGGAGAAGATGCTGAGGTGGTGGAAGGAAGCTCTTTTTTTAAGACAAATTAATTTCTGTGAATTCCAACTGCAGCTCTTTTTCAATATTTCCAAACGCACTCGATCACCTCCCTTTCCCCAGCTACATGAGCCTGGTACTGGTGTCCAGCAGTCACCACACCAGGAAACTAAAGACTCTGCAGTCTTGTCTGGGGGATGGGAATCTGCAGAGGTCCTCACTGAAATACCTGACAATGGGAAGAGGAGCTGTACCAGCTTTGCCCCAGGTTGGCTTCCTCCAAATACTGGCAGTCAGAGCCAGGGGCTCAAAGACTCACAGCGCAAACACACGCGACGAGATGCCTGCAGACACCGGCGGTTCTGATGGGCTGTCAGGAAGAGAACAGCCTGGCCGGCTTAGAAGAGATTTTTCTTTCTGTTGCTCTGTGTTTTTTGTTAACTGCCAAGAAATCAGGGGGGGAATTTCAGAGCAGCTCAGACAAGTTTGGTGCCTGACAGAGCCTGTGTCAAGGCTGCGGTTTGCATCTGACTTACCTCTGCCCACTTGAAGCCACATCGGGTCTATAGCTCTCCCCTCCGTGCAGAGGTCAAAATGTGTGTTGGCCGCTGAAAGCATGGGGTGCAGAGCACCTGCCAGCCCCAGGGAGTACGTGAACTGCGGACTCCTGCTATTTCTGAGCCTCAGTTCCATGCTAGAACTGCTGGGACATCAGGAGGACCCTGAGAGTCTCTTGAGTCTGCAGCTGAAGTTTGCGTGTGCAACAGACCCTTGGCAAATCCTCCCTAGGGGCACTTGAGTTACCAAGTGGGGCACGACTCGGAACAAGACATTTTCTTCTGTTTTTCACCACCACAAACTCCACATACATGGACTGCAGCAGTGGGGGGACCCGGATCACAGTTTCCAAAGGGCTTCTGAACAGGTTCCCTGAAGAGGGGACCTCATCCCGCACGAAGCTGCATGCCAGGGAGAGGCAGCTGTCCCTGCAGATGAAACCAAGACACCAGGGACGGGGTTGCACAGCGTTTGAAAGATGCCTGCACACTGCAGTGGGCTTCCACATGTTCTTCTTGTCACATTCATCTCCACAAGAGAGAAAGACAGCAACAATTTTATATTTGTAAAGATAAATGCCCTTGCAAATGTTTCTGGTCTTGGGCTCAGGGATGTAATTTCCTTTAGAAAGCGGGGAGAAGGGAAGAAAGGGATGTAATCTGCTTGTTTAACATGTGTTTTAAAAACCAGGCGGGTGACAGCCACCAAACTCATCCAGTGGGGAGCAGGCAGCTGTTGCGCATTCCTAGTGGAATCCCTCGGCTCCCCTGCATGCTGACAGCACACCTGTGGCGGGGTTAGGGGGGGGGG
>NW_010422660.1:754-17275 GCF_000710305.1 Buceros rhinoceros silvestris | reverse complement strand
GAATCTGAACACGGCCACAAGCTGGAGGGGGAATTCCCACAAGCGGAGTTTGACCACTGCAAACAGGACTCCTCAGCTCTGCCCACCGCAACATGAGCCATGCTCCCTGTCTGCCCCTGAGCTCATCTCCAGTTTGATGGTCTCATACCGGGTCCCGCTTCCTCCAGCAAGGTTAATTCCTTAATAAAACCCCTTTGTTCTCCTCTGCTGCATCCAGAGATGTATTTGTCCTTGCTATGTTAAACAGTGCAGGTTTTCACAGGCAAAGCAGCGCGTTGTTAGTCTCACAGTGTAGCTACAGCTAGAGAGACTGAATAACCTCAGCAAAGCAGAAAAATGAGCCAACAGTCCTTCCCTTCCGTGTCCAACAGCATTCATTTCCATCTCTGCCAGCAGAGATTGCACCGGAGCAGGGCAGGATGAAGTGGTGGGAGTCAGAACGGGGAATACAACCTTACTCCTTCGGGAGGACCTGTAGGAAAGGCATCTCCAGAGCCGTTTGACGTGTCTGGAGCTGCCTCAGAGGCTGACAGCAGGTGAGAGGCAAAAAGAGGACAGGGAGCTTCCAACCTCCCCAGAGGTAAGAGGAGTAGAGATCAGGATGGTGGCTGTTAGTCAGGAAACAGCTCGCTCAGAGTGTGCGAAAGGCAGAGGGTAACGACCTGCCAGGAGCGGTTTACTAAACCCTCGGAAGAGACCTGCAGAAGCACAGAAAGCATCCGAAACAGCACGGCAGAGGAAACAGCCCGGGGATCTGAGCTGCTTGCTTCAAGGCTGACAAGCTAATGCGGAGTCTCCAGTAAGTGCAGTTAATGATAACAAAGCTCTTCCTAGAAAAAAAATCTACTTGCAACAAGATCTACAACTTTTATAATAAAGCTCTTCACTCCTAAACCTGGTATTAAGAGGTGACTCTGGCTGCAGCCAGCACCCAAGCTGGTAGGTTATGATGCCCCCCACAGACAGTTACAGCTCCAAAGCGCTAAAAACTGTGTACAAACCTGCGATGTAAAAATCCTTAGTGAATATTAATGATACTAGCGTTTCCAGCACTTACCAAGATTACCAAGATTTTTCAAGTTTTATGAAAAACAGAGGAACTGAGGACAAAAATCCTTGAATTATATTGACTCGAGAACTTCAGCTTCTTGCTCTGGTCTCAGTCAGAGGGGAGAGCAGAACTGAGCTCAGAAAACACAGAGATTTGCAGTTTATCTAGGTAACAGCCTCCAGCAGCGGCACATAAAATTACCCACCCAGGCGCTCCAGCCAGGTCCCAGCGAGGCTTTGCTGACAGCCAGAATCACTCACCACTAACAAGGACCATGAGGAGAACTAACCTAATTTTCTGGTTTCATTTTGTTTGGGCCACAGACCAAGCAGAACATTTCTTGCCCTGTCTAAGTGGAACACAGGCCCTCAGAGAGTGATTTCTCTGAGGTGCTTCTGACCAGGGCCCTAGTGGAATCAGCAGCCAGAGGCTGCAGCTCTGCTCCACGTCAGCGGCGGCACAAGCCAGAGGTCCTTCCCTGAGAGAAGGAACTCGGGTGTGTTGCACCTGTGACTGTGCCAGGTGGCTTTATGGACTCACTAAAGGTCTCTTTGGAAGGAGACTCTACTAAAACGAGCGTCAAAGGCTAAAGGGAAAGACGTGTTTTGCAATGAGGAGCGGTACTACTTTTCTCAGGGTTTGGGTAACGCTACCTCAGAACCCCTAAGGTAATACCAAGGGATGATTTCCCTCACACGATACTTTTTTCAGTAAATACTCCTTTAATACTCCCTTACTCTGAAAGCACTGCTGTCTCCTTACAGCTCACAAGAACCAAGCAGTGCCAACGTCCCTGAACGACAACAAGGTCTTCTTATGTTTAAGTTACTCAGCTGATTCCAGCATAGCCCCCTGAACAGACACAACTACGGAAAGGTGAAGGTACCTTGCAGTAGTGTTTCCGTGGCGGTGCGTTGCTTCATCATCTGCCTGTCTTCCACTTCACTATCGGATCCTTCATCCTCTTGAATCTCTACATTGGAATCATCATTGCCTGGTTAAAACAAAAGCAGTGAAGAAACATCACTCAGTCATAGGTTAGAAAAGCACAGTGAGACGTTCCCAGATAAAAGAAAGCAGTTACAGCCAAACCCCAGATGCCTGGAGAGACAGAAAAGCTTCCCAAGGTGCAAGAACTTCTCCAAATATTTTCATAACCTGCCTTTGGTTTCTTCTTCCGCTCCAAACTGAAGCCTATTTAGTCCTTTACTCCCAGTTCCCCAGTCACCAAACGGGAAGAACCCTAAACAAGTCAGATTGACTTGTCCTTCGGATGGTTGAAAGGATGGCAAAAGTCTCCAGGTACTCCAAAGTGCCTGCAAAGACAAGGGCCGGCGGTTCTCCAGGTCAGCTGTACGAGTCCTGCCTCGAGGTTCACACACGGTCAAACAAACGGACTCTCCTCCAAGCCTGTCCTGAAGTAAAACACTGGGTGGCAAGTTGGTGCAGAAGCGTGACTCCTCCTACCCCGTGAGCTTTTCCCTCTCTCTCGATCCGTGCCAGCCTGCTTGCGCAAGCTCCTTGGCGCACTAAGACCAAGCTCTGCTTTCCAGTAACTGCCCACTTGTGACTATTCACATCCCTCTTCCTAAACTCCACCACTGAGCCAGCTCCCCAGCTCCTATCGTCTTACGGACTCTGCTCGCCCCTGTGGTCATAGACGAGCCCCTCTACGCCCGCTGGTCCCACAGCTCGGAGTTGATGCTGGGTGGTGGCTTTGCCTGCAGGAGCTTACAGAACCAGCCATGCTATGACAAAGCCAACGGGACCCCGCGTCAGGTCAGCACAAGGCGCAGCAACGATAGCTGTGAATGATTTACAAGAGAAAAGAGGCAATTCTTTCCCAGGTACATTTAATTACACACGTGTCTGAGCTGAAAATGGAAATAGCTACTTTAATTACGCTTAGTAATGAGCAGACGCATCTTTGCGATGTTTAATCATCGGTTAATATATAAATATTAGACATTTTCCCATAATATTTTGCATAGCAATATTAAGTTAATGACAAAATGTAACAGTAGGGGGTGTGTTGGATACCCTGGTAAGATGACGAGGCCCCGGCGTCGTTAGTGACCATTTCTATCTGTGCTGCCCTTCCTTCTTCAGTGCGTGAAGGAATCCCTCACCACGGCGTGACCTCGATACCGTTTCTGCTCACCCCGTGTTCAGGAGAGCAGGGTTTGGTCCAGCCCTTGCCCAGGCAAACCCTTTGGGAAGAGCCACGTGGAGCAGGAAGGATGCAGGTTCATGCTCTGTATGTTAAAGGACGAGACTCTCATCTGCTACTAACATGCTCCTGTTCTGATTTTTTAGGTTGTTTGGGCTTTTTTTCCTTCTTTTTTTCATTTTTATTTTAGCAGCTCTTTAAGGCGTTGTCCTTTGGGCTCCTCCCACCATGCAGCACCACCAGCCAGAGCTGGGGATGCCACAGACAGCCCCTATGATTGCTCTGCCAAAGCATTCTCCTCACCCCCGTTAGCACTGCCTGCTCTCGCTGGCATCTCCTGAGCACCAGCCGCCAGCCGAGATGGGGACTAATGCTCTCTGCTGCCAGCCCGCAGCGACAACCCCAGCTAACCCCGCTCCGGGGACAGCAGTCAGAGCAGAGGCACAGCCACACGGTGCTGCTCTGGTGGGACCACAGCTCTAACAACACGGGGCTTAAATCTGACAATTCGCTTTTCTGGAAACCTTGTTCTGTAAACTTTTTGAGGTAACAGACTCTCAGATACAACCCGTAAAATATATTGCCCTTGGGACAAAGCAGCGGTAAGACGACAAGAACAAACAGGAATGAATCTGCCATCTTCCTGCTGTACCCAGACGTGCTCTTCCCTCAGCACCCACACCGATGGCTTCCTGCTCTCCTGACCCTCCCAGCTCCCCGTAGCACACTCCTGGGCACCCCAGCCAGTTCTGACCCATTCCAACTTGCAAAAAGGAAGCTCACTTCATCAGGTAATTCCCCACAGGACCTTTCTGTCGGAAAATGGGACTTGCAGGAAGATCCCACGGTAAGCACCTTGAGTAGAAGTGATACCTGCTGGGGAGAGTCAGTGGCTGGAGGGCCCGAGCTGCTGCTTTATGAAAGGAAATTGTTCTAACACAGCTTTTTTTCCTCCTCACCCAGCCCTTGTCTTCTTTTCCCCGGATTCTCTGCTCTTCTCACTCCCCTCTTTCTCACACTACTTTTCATCCTTCTGCCCACGAACTCAGATGTAACTCTGCCCGTCGGCGCCGAAGTCGCAGCTTTCTGCTGTTCAGCCCACGTGTGGATGGCACAGTTCAGCTCTGGCAAGCCCCAGCACCGCGTGCCTTGTGCCCCAGCTCTGCCTCTCGCCTTTCAAGGCGTGCTCCTCAAGCAACCGCATGCCTGGCACTCATTTACGCCTTTGGGCGTAAACCCTGCGTTACCTTTCAGCACAAATGAAGGTCCCTCAGGTGAATTGTCAGCGTAAAAGCACAGTGCATCCCTCCTGCTGAGCTGTGACTTTGAAACAGATCTCCTTACGGATCTAGGCGAGAGTTTGGGTGTGTGGTGTGGCTGGAACTGTGATGCACTACCCCAACCCAAAGCATCGCTATGGTGAACGCACGCTGGAGGAGCAGGAAGGCGGCAGCTGCGAATGCAAATTCAGCAACAATAAACTTCCTGCCTCCTGCTCACCACCTGGAAAGATATCGCACGCTTTTTTCACTCAGCAAAAAATAAATGTACTGCTCTAACTGGCTGCTATCGCCAAGCCCGGCTCTGGCCAGTATACAGCCCCAGTTACCATGAGCTGAGTGGAACCACGCTGAGTCAACCCCCCCAGAATGCAGAAGCAGAGCATACAGCTGAAAAATTATTTAAATACACAAGACAAAGACAAGCTGAGACAGGTCTTCTCAGCAGGACTAAGCAGAAAACTAATCCAGTGCTGTGCGTGACCCATCCTAGTCCGAGCACTACAGGGTTCCCCCACCCTACATTCCTCATTGTGCACACCCAGAGCAGCCGGTTTTCAACAAAATATTCCTGGTGTTCATAAAAAGGTGACGATTCAGAAAGTTTCATACATCAGAAGATAATGCTTGTTGCCCTAGGAGAAGTGACAACCACGTCTGTGTAACACTGCGTAACTGAAATTACAACCCATCGGTTATGGGGAGACAGGGAACATTCTTTATGGAGAAAACGTCAATTTTTCTTAGTATCAGCAGAAAGCAACGAAGAGAGAAGAGCACACTCCTCCAAATTCCCACATCCTGGTACACGGAGTCCAGAACACATCCTAACACAGCTGGCTTATGAGATTTGCATGGGTTTATGTGAAGATGACTTGGCTTTTCACAACAAACAGCTATTCAGCGAGCCACATGCCCAGCGCTGGCAGCTTACTGGAGCTTAAGGCTGGTATTTGAACAAGCTCCAGTACTTTTACAACAAAAAGGCAACCGACGGAACAAGCCCATCGACTTGTTTGGCCCCTTTCCCCACTGCTGTGACTTACTGCATGGAGAACACTGGCAAAACACCAGACTACCTGAGAGAGAATGGGCTGGGACTGTAAACCCCGCTTGCATTTCCCCTGGAAATTCCATTTCAGCATTTCCAGCCCACAAAGGTGGGGTTCAGCCAACTAAATTTGCTCCATCTAAAGCAGTCCAGCTACCCAAGGTACATCCTGGTTACTCAGAATTTGTCCCAGAGCACAGCTAGTGTTTCCAGAAAAAGCCAGAGCAGATACCTGGACTGATAATACTATATTTAAATGATTTAATTTTTGGTGATTTGCAATGCTTGAAGGAAACCCAGCACGATTTAATAACCTACCAGTGCTTTCATTACTGATCTGTTAGTTTGCATACGCACTCAAGTGAACGTATCCAGCTGTAAAATCAGACGGTGCTGTGGTGAAGATAACGAGCACAAAGGATGCTGTTTATTGATATGCTCGAGAATTAGATGTAAGTGCAATTTAACACGTTCAATGTCATCATACAAAGCACACAAACACAGGCACTGGCTCCGCAGCGATCGCTGGATCCAGCGGGATGTTGATTTTGCTGAAAAAAACCTCAGGAGGAAAATCAAGTGGGCAACTGCCAGCCCCCAATCCAAAATTAAAGTTATTTAATAAATAGCATGAAATTTTAGAACTAGAAAAAGAAAAGGGAGGTGGATTGGGATTTTGATGTGACCGAAGGGAGAGTGAAGTTCAGTAGGCACTTGAAAGCCTCAAACTCGAGAGCATCAGGCTGGTTATCACCCTGAACAGTTACAGACTTGCAGCTCTGCCACTGGAACAGAAAGAAAAGCTTTGACACGTGCATTTCAGCAGGGACATCCTTTGTCCTTAGCACAAAACCAAGATCCTTCGTCTGATCCCTAAGAAAATCTCATCCTGGTACTGAGAGCTACTGACCAAGGTCCAGACACTTGTGGCTCCTACTGACTTCAGCGGCAAGCTCGGGCGTTCAGACCTGCATGACTACAACCGGGCGGAAACAGAGCAACTCGCACCAGCTCGCGGACATCGCTCGGAGTGCGCTTGTTCTCCTCGCTTGGTCATTTTAATTCGGTCTGCTGCTGCAGGATCCAAACTCACGACGGTAACAGTACGGATGATTAACTGCTGCCCAGGGAAGCAATAGGTCTCTGTCACTTGAAATAAAAATAACTCTTGGTGACAAACTCCATTTAATCTGGGATTTGTAGTCTTGGCACAGGGATAAGAAGCCAAGTTGGTTTTTGGCCCATTTTATAGAGAGGTTGTACTCAGGGACTGTAACTTTTTCTAACGATCTTTAAAGCCAAGAAGCCATCAAAGTACTATTAAAGTAGGGCACGAATTTGCAATTATTTAACGAGCAAAACACAAGACTATCGTGGACGAGTTCCAAGTGTCTGTTACAAGAAGATGGATGGTCTGAGCATCCTGCTGGTGACAGTGCTGAGCATCAGCAACACCATCCCGGCATCTCACCCTTCTGGGAAACGCTCACTGCTACCTTTCAAAAGCTGCAAGTGCTGCAACGGCACCTGTTGTTCTGCTGGATGTTAAAGTATCTGTTCTGGAGCAGAAGGGGTACAAGGGATTCAGTGCAGCATCGCACTGCAACAGCGGTTTGCTGCCCAAAGCACAGCTCTGGTTAACTGCGACAGAGTTAAGCACGTTTTGCTTGGCTGTCAGAAAAGAGAGTTAGCTCAGCCAGTAGAACAGCATAAAGAAGGCCAACAGCATCCTCCTGGCTTGTACCAGCACTGGTGTGGCCAGCAGGGCCAGGGCAGGGATTGTCCCGCTGGACTGGGGGCACTGGGGAGGCCACACCTTGAGTTCTGGGTTCAGTTTGGGCCCCAGACTGCCAGCAGGACACTGAGGGGCTGGAGCGTGTCCAGAGCAGGGCAGCGGAGCTGGGGCAGGTCTGGAGCACAATGCACTGAGGAGCGGCTGAGGGACCTGGGGGGGCTGAGCCTGGAGCAAAGGAGGCTCCGGGGAGCCCTTCTGGCTCTGACAACTCCCTGACAGGAGGGTGCAGCGAGGGGAGGGACAGTCTCTTCTCCCATGTAATAAGTGAGAGGACATGAGGTAACGGCCTCAAGTTGCACCAGGGGAGATTTAGGTTGGATATTAGGAAAAGTTTCTTCACAGAGAGGGTTGTCAGGCATTGGAACAGGCTGCCCAGGGCGGTGGTGGATTCCCCATCCCTGGAGAGGTGTAGCAGACATGTCACGGTGGTGCTGAGGAACAGGGGTTAGCGGTGACCTGGCAGTGCTGGGGAACGGCTGGACTTGATGATATTAAATGTCTCTTCCAACCGAATGATTCCGTGATTATTAGAGCAGCTCTGTACAGATCTACACCTGACACCAGTCCCATCAGCAGCCTTCACCTCGCTCACCCGAGCAGCGTCTGATAAAACGTTTTAAGGGTCACTGAGCCATTAACCACAAGGGAACCCAGCCCTGAGCTTCAGTCAATTGGTATTTGTTGCTTTGCAGCAGCCTTGGATGTGGCACAAGGGCAGCATGCAGTCTGAAAAGCACCCCATCTCGTGTCTTTTATGTGAAAGAAAGATCACAAATGTAACAGCAATTTACTTCCCACTCATCACAAAAACCAGTTCTGTACTGCTGCAAATACTTATTTAGGTATGTTTTCTTCATGCAAACAAGACTCAAAAGCCTGACCCCTATCTAGAGTTCAAGGTTGGGTAATCTGAGTGGTTTCTCGGGTAACTTAGTGGTGGCTTTTATTTTAGTGCAGTGGTTTTATGGAGATGCTCTGTCAGAAACAAAAGATGATTTGCAATGTTCACTAGCAAAAGAAAAAACGAATCAGGCTGTTCCTCAATTATACTCAACAGTTTTGAAAATTTTATGTGAGTACCATGACATACCCATGGGCTTTCTGCACACAGACCTCCACAATTCAGCCTGCCTTCCTGAGCTCTTTCGCAAACATGTCACTGCAGTTCAGCCTGAAACTCAGCAGCGAGCTGTCCCGAACTCTGCCACTTCTGCTGCAGGGAAATGAACTGTTAATTTACAGCAACCCTTCTTAGCAAATGAGCAGAGATAAGGGCAAAGGATCCGGACAGTAAGAGAACGGCATCGATTACAAAGGTACGCAAAGGTGAGGGTGCTCACAGGGCCAGGATGGGCGCTGACTTTTATCAGTTAATGGGAACACATTTATCACCGGGCTCCAGCCTGCGCTGTTAGAAGAGCCTCATTAAGTGTTTTGCAGCTCTCGAGGGGCAAAGTGTAATGAGAGTTTGAGAACCTTCCCCTCTCCTTGCAGGAGGCACTGGCCCCCTGCTACCCCTTGGAGTAGGAAAGCAATGAATCCGTCCAAACCAAGCTCACCCCACCACCAAAAAACCTGTGAGATCCAGCCAGAGTCTCGGGGTACTGGAGACATCGGGCCAGCCCACCCACCTGCCGCTGAGCGGAGCTGCAAGGGGAAGAAGCTAGTCCTTCCATCTCCAGAGGCCACGGCACGAGCAAGACCAAGTCAGAGCAGGGTCTACTGTAACAGTGCTGTGAGCCAGCACCTCCTGCCTGTTGGGTTGAAGGCCCAGACAGCAAAGTCCTAAATTTTTTGACCAGCTGAAGATGGAGGAAAACTTAGGACAAAGCACTTTGCTTTGGGGGGGTGGGGTGGCATTACTCCAAACGCAAGTGGAATAAGGACATGATTTTTCCTCCCCAAACCTGCTTTAGAAAGATGTTGGTGATGGGGAAGAAAAGCCTTCGTTCATCTTCCCCGTGTCTGTCTCATCAAGAGGGCACAGCCGGTCCTGAAGGAAGAGGCAGCATGCGGAATCTCCAAGGGAGGTGAAAGACGGTTTTGGTGCTCGTGCCTGCAGCCCTTTACACCCTCTCCCCACAATACGCACAACGCTCACAGCACTCCTCGATAAAAGCAGCACCACAGCCAGGCTGTGGGGCTCTCGGGAATCCTCTGCGGCAGGAACTCCATCCCTTATCGCGCTTCCTATTTCTAGTGAGAATTCCACGATTCACCTTGGGGCAGGCAGAGCTGTTCAGCAAGGCTGCTCCGATTCTGCTGCTGTGCCTTTGGTTCCTCTAATGAAAAAAATGTCTTTTTCGTGTGACCAGGATCCTGGGACTAATGTAACCGTTCCGTAAACGTCCCCCTAACAGGGCCATTTCAGACACCAGCCTCTGCATTCTCTTTCCAAAGCCACTCTCTTGGTTTTGAATTGTATAAAGGGCATTGTTTAACTAGTAACAAGAGGAGGAGTGGGGTCTGGTCTAAGGGGAAAGCACAGCCTGGTACCTACTCGTTAGGTGTTAGCAAACCGGCCTCAGAGAGCTTTGACACCATTCCATGAGTTAACCCGACAGAGCGCAGGAATGAAGCCGTGCTCTGCGCTTGCGATCGGGGAAACGGCCTCCGAGAGCCAAGACTATTGTCTCGGTCACACCTCTGCACCTCTACGGACTCCTGCGGCGGGTGCAGATAAAGGCAGGCGGGTGCTGACAACGATGACTGGATTTTCCAGGGTTAGGGGACAGTCAATAAATGAGCCAGCACTGGAAAACAGGATCCTGGTGCTCTTACCGCTAGAATAAATACTAATTATGACAATTAAGAACTTAAATAAAGATGTATCATGGTAATATTTTTAGGCCATTAAAAGTCATGATCATACGTTAGGTGGCAGTTAAATTGCTCACTAAGAGGCAAGATTCGCATTACTTCTAGAAGCAAAATGACTGAAGAGTTTTCCACAGACAAGCAGAAAACAGATCAGCAGATTTTCACGTTAAACTTCACGTCGCTAATTACTGATGATAGATGGTCTCCTTGTGAACTTAGTTGCCCTGGAAACTGTCAGACAGCAGGACTTGGACTTTTTCACTCAATTAATCCTCAAAACAATTCCACATTCTTGTAATTTATATTACAAATCCTATGTTTAAATGAAAACTTCTTCACTTTTTACTGCACTGACATAAGAAGGTGAGATCAAAGATGGGCAGAAATGAGTGAATTTCCCCCTTCATGATCTTGCTCTGAAAATCTGTCAGCAAACAGGGAAGCACAACTTACTCAATCCCAGCCCTCACGACCCCCATTCCGATCCTGAGAGTTAACTTCCCGGCTATTTTCTCCCGCTACCATATAAAAATGCACACATTGCAATATTCAATTCACAGGGGTAATTAATGAGGGAGCTCTTGCTGATGCTGGGCTCAAAAGGAGCCAAGTCTGGTTTGTTAGCTCTCTACAAAATCTCAGGAGGTTATTATTCCCTTCTAAGAGTTCTAATTAATGAAGGGTAAGTTTAGAAAAAAAAGAACAAATTCCAAATTTTAATTGCATTCGCATTTTGTGGGTACACTAAAATCAAGCAAACGCAAGCAGGCACACGTGGCTCCTGCTTTGAAGATCAGCGGGACCAAAGAGGATTTCCAGCTGAGAGCTTTTCATCTGTGATAGTTATGATCCCACAGACACATCACAAAGAACTAGCCCAAGCACACACCCAAAGCCCACGCAGGCTGACCGCTGAGAACCGACAGGGCGGCTGCGCCAGGCATACCAGCACGTGTGTGACACGAGGCAGGCAGAAAACCCGACGATACTACTCACCTACCCGCAAGCGTTCTGCTGAGGAGAACCACCTAGCCAAGCCTGTTTGCAGACCAACCTGCCAGCAGCGATCCCGCGGTGCTGGGACAAGTGCTGTGTCCACAGCCGGCCTGAACAGGCTGATAATAGTCAAACGAAGCCTGAAATCTGCTCAGAGCTATTGTGCCGCGTGTTTAGTGGGTGGCTGTGTTCACCCCTCGGCACGGCAGGTACGGTTTACCAGGCGGAGGAGCGTTTCACAGCGGTTAGGCTCCCTACTTCGCTGTTGTCCTGTAAAAGTTGTTATCGTTCCACTTTTAATGCAGCCTGGTGGCTCTGTCATCTACGCTGTGACCCCCCCTGCTTCCTGCTCTGTGGGGACACTTACACCGGAAGCAGGCAGTCCTTAGCAATCTCCCTGCTAATACAAGCGCTGCAGCAATCCCACGTACCTCCGCTCTTAAGTAGGTGCTGTTCCTCCTCCTTCAGCTTGTTCTGCACAAGGCGCGGCATGTTCGCTGCTTCCTGGAAGAGGTGAAAACAACGGGATGAGAAAAGCTGCCACACCACCCGGGCAAGTAGCTAACTGGAATGTCCCACAACAACTGCTGAGGGCACTCCCAGCTAGAATGAGAACATAGAAGACTGCGGTATTGAAAATATTCTGTGAAAAAAGGTCTTAATCGTTAACGAGGGAGCTCCTACTTACTTTGCCTGTGAGGGTCAGGATATAAAAATTAGACAGTGCACTGAAGCTGGGCTGAAATCTCACTTACCACCCTGAAAATGAGTTCATTGATTCCACCCACAGAAGATTACTGCTGGTACAGAGTGGAAGCGGCTCTCTTTGGAGAGCAGTCTTGTTTTCAACCCCTACTCCACAAACCACCAGAAGCAGTTCAGGAAATGACTGCAGCTTCACAATCCACAAACCAGAACAGAACAAATTCACACATTTCTAGGCATGCCAACAAAATGGGAGCAAAAAGCCCTCTTGACAAGCTAGAGAATCAGAGCCATACACTGTGCTATAGCATTCGGGTGCAAAGGATTTGGATTCAGATAGAACCTACAACGCTAAACAGGTGGGAAACTGATGGAAGCGTTTAGCCACAGATTTTGCTCATTTTAGTCTCTTCAATTCCAGCCAAGCAAGACAAAGAGGTGGGAAAGCTCATTAACTGTGGATTGAACTGTGATTTTTCTTAGTCTTTGATTCTTCTATGCAAAATACGCATAAAATTAAAAACACCAGTTGCTTTGACACGGTCAAATCTGTACATTCACAGCACATTTGCAGAAAGGAAACACGGACTCAGCTGGAATATCCATGGGATGGAGGAAAGCGATTAAGAGCATCTGAGAATGGTTGAATGGTGGGCAACCTTTTCACAGTTCCAGGTGGAAATGTGTATCCGCAGGTACGGCAATAGTGCGCTGGCTGGGAAAGGAAAACCTCCTCCCACCAAGCTCCAAGCAGCAGCAAACCACCAAGTCCCCCCCAGCATACATGGAAGTTGCTGGAATCAGAGGCCCAGACTGGCTGGCATGATGCATCACAACCTGGCTTAAACATTGAGGTCTTGGGAGTTGAAATTCATGCTGAAAAAGCTCACAGAGAAGATGCTGACGGGTAGTAAGGGGAAGGGATATAAGTCACCTGCACGTGGTAAGAAACCCAGCTCAGTGCCTCTCTCAAGGCCAGAGGGAATAAATTCTGCTCCAAAAACCTGCTTTGGACAACCACGCCAATTGCCTGCCATACAAACTCCCCAGTAGTCACAGAGCCAGGGGCTCCCCAGGGGCTGGGAAGGCAGCTAACGATTGCTTGGGGCTGTAGAGAGAACCCCATGAAAGCGAAGCAGGCAGGAGAGCTTCCTGCGCTACCGGGCAGAGAGGGGACACCGCAAAACCCCACCGACCGAGCCACTCCCCAGCAGCTTGTGGCCATATAAATGACTGCAGTCTCTGGAGCGATGGATATTCTGCAGGGAGAAGCTAATTCCATCTGCAAGAACAAGCAAGGAAAAGACTCGAGCATATTTTTATAACTTGTTTCATGTAGATTCAGATCATTTTACATGCCCTATTTAGGAAACTGCCCTTCTTTATTAATTCCTTCCATAAGAAATGAATGACTGTGAGGGCAGAAGAACGTGACCGAAGATGAGAGGAAAGGGAAGACACAAGGATGCTGAGGATGGTGTGGTGATGCTAAGAGGGCCAACCTGCCTGCTCTCAAGCCACGCTGCTGACCATGACACAAGGGACCTCCGTACAACAGCCACACATCTGCGTAGCCAGCCTGCACCGCGCAGCCCCGCTGAGGAGAAGGGGAGCCGCTGCAATGATTAACATGTTCCACCCCTCGGCGTTAGCAAAGCCTTTTTAAAGGCTGATGAAAGTCCAAATGAATGTGGATGTGAGGCAAAATTTTCAGAGGTTTTCTTCGGTCTCTGTAGCACCTGCCCATTCCCAGCCCTCCCTCTGCAACCGCAGGTCCCAACATTTTCCGACCGAGCCTCACAGCTGCTGTTCTCCTTTCCCTGCCTCTTCCTCGCTACCTGGATTCTCTTAGTCAGCCGGAAGATTTAAAGATGGTCTGTGATTTAAACAGACCCAGTGAACATTTACAACGCAGCCTCCCCATCCCAGCGTCTTTGGGAGAGCTGGAGTAAGGGGAGGATCAACCGGCCCCCTGAATCTCAGCCCCTCTGCAGAAGGACATCTACAGGGAGCAAAATGGAAAGGACATTTCCCAAATGTCACAGGGCAAATCCATAAACCCAGAAAACATTTTTACGCTGCTCACAGAGCAGTGAAATAATGGATACAGATATAATCGCTGCCTAATGCTGTAACTCCAGGCACACTTAATGCGCTGACAGCTGGCAGTTCAAACTCAGTCAAATAAGCAGCCGCCCTGCCCTGGGCCACCGGCCCCTTCCCTTTTATCGCCCTCCCGCTCTGCTGCAAGCATGTGTGCAGCGACACAAAAGAAACCTGCAGAAAACTAATCCATCAAAACCAAATTACGCCAGGGCAATTCTCCACTGCGGTTCATGTGTGGCTGCACACATTCGTGGCTGGCACAACGGGGGACGGCGTGGGCAAACATCTTGGGACGGACGTGCAGCTGTGGGCAAACAGCAGGGGCAAGGAAGCTTCACTGGCAGCAAAAATGTTGATTTTTGTTTAGGTTTCTGAACAGGTCTAGGCACGGTTGGTCAAATGGTGCTGTCAGCCCAAGGGTGCTGCTGAGACGGCGCCGTCCCTTTCAGCAGCAGCCGCTCGCTCCCTCGGTTTAGCTGTGGTGCCAGACTACACCCCGCCACAGCTTATCAAACCTACAGCAAGAAAAGCTGTTTCCAAAGGGCAGCCTCAAGCCGGTTGGAACCTGGACAGCATCACTGAGGTGCTGTTTATGGTCCTTTACAAGTAAGATCTTCAAAGGAGGGGGCAGAAGCGATGGCAGATCATATATCCAGAAAGTGAACAGAATTTTTCGCATGATTTTTTGAAGTTACATGCTCACTGAAAAGAATCTGCAGAGAAATCTTAGATCTGTTAAATTAGTGGAAGAATTATAACAGCTTCATTGGTTTTAAGATTTTGGGCTTAAAAACAATGACAACAGCTGAGTCAGTGGCAGTTTCAGCTTCTCCTTCTCCAGGCTACTTTACTGCCTGCATCAACGGCTGTGGTTTTTGGCCTGACAGCTTCCACCCTCTCTGCAGACAGCACTCCTCACGCTTTACATTATCTGAACCGACGTGATTTGTATCACCTCAGTGAAAACAAGCCCATCCTCATCAGTGAAGGCCTTCTGGTTTAGGCTGGCCACTCCTGTGTGACCTGGGGAGGACAAGGGAGGACAGCCAAGGGCGAGACGACCACATCGGCTGTCAACCCACAACGTCCAGTCGTACGACGGATGTTGAAAGGCTAGCGGTGAGCACAGCACAACAGACATGTTTTCCACGCTGAGTGGCAGGGTGACAGCTCCGTCTCCCACAAGAGATGTGGCCTTGGCCTTGAGAACAGCCTGGGTGCCGTGGGACGTTGTCGAGCAGGAGCCAACATTTAAGCACCCTATTCAGTCTCCCGTAAACAAACAAGACTGAAACGGTGCAGGAAAACACTGCACAGATCTTACTCTAGTGAACTTTACCCAAATCAAGTGGCAGCACACGCTCTGGAATCGCAGTACCAAAACAATGCAATTAAAGTGCCAATTAACACAAAACCGGAGCTAGCTTGCCCTGTCAGAGGGGGCTCCCAGGCCTTTCAGGACACCAGAGGCTGAAAATCCTGCTTTGGAGGCAGACGGAGCTCTGCTGAGATGGAACTTTTCCTCCTCTGCCTTATATAGTACTCAGCCTTTCCTCAGTGCAAATCTGCCCTTTAACGAGTAATCGAGTCAATCCCTCTGTGAACTCAGAGCAGACAGCCCAGGGAAACGGGCAGCAAGGCAGGACTTGGCTGCTAACACTTAGACCCCAGAACAGCCTCAGCTCCAAGGGACCTTCAGAAGTTCCCAGCCCAACCTCTTGCTCCAAGCAGAACCAGCAAAGGGATCAGACCACAGTGCTCGGGGCTTGGGCTAGCAGGGTCTTCAAAACCTCCAAGGAGACACCAATCAACCTCTCGGGCAGCTGGATGCACTGAAGACAAAAGTGTATCTTTTGTAGAATGGAGTTTGAACGAGCACGATACAGATACTCCGAATCTCAATCTACTTTCTGTGGCAAGGCAGACAGCTTTCCACCTCCCATCTGACGAGGAAAGCCTTTGGAAAAGAGCAATAAAAGAAAACACGCAGCTGTTTGGCAGAGTGTTTCAGTGTAATCTAACCTCTAGCTCTACAGAGGAGTGAACCATCACCTGTGAGTTCCTGCAGCGGGGTGAATGGCAGCCGGCTTTGAAATGGCAGCTGGTTTTTCCAGAAAGCAACACAAAAGCAGAGCCTGAGATCTGCTTTGGTATTTCTTGACTATTTTTTATGATGTCTTGAAGAAGGATTACTGAAATCATGAGACTGAAGATAACTCTGCCCCACAGATGGCAAAGCAGCAAGTCAAAGAGGTTCCAAACCAGAAAGAACAAAAACAGTGCAGCGTCCGATAACTTAAAATAGCTGAGGGTTGGGGTTTTTTTTGTAACTTGAAGTTTTGTTGGGGAAGTCATGGAGGAAACACTAGCAAGACGTCGAACACAAAGAATTAGTGTCCTGCCCTCAGCTGGCAGACAATGTGGCTGCCTTTGAGTAGGAAGAAAAAGGAAAGAGATGGGGAAAATGGGAAGGGGCTACGTATGAAAGAACTGGACAACGACTGGAGCTTGCTGATTTTGTGTCGAGGTGTAGCATTCCCCTTCTTG
>NW_010422660.1:0-639 GCF_000710305.1 Buceros rhinoceros silvestris | reverse complement strand
GCTGTTCTCTGACACCCTCCCAAGCCCACAATCTCTCTAGACATCTCCATGTATAACCTTTTCATCTCAGTAAGGGAAAACAATACTCCCTTCTGGTTTGTTTTTTCTGCTAGTGATTTGCTAGAGAATAGTGGCAATCCCACTGCTCTGCAGTACGCTTCAGGTGACCTGATTTGACAACGGATTGACTTGCCCCATCTTCACCTCACCTGTGAATCTCAGCAGCTGTTTCTGGCTTTGTTTGAGAGCAAAGCAGCTGAGATTAGCTCCTGCAACACACACCCAATGGCATTTGTTATCTGTAACAGAGCATTGCCACTCATTCAGCAGAGTGAGATTCAAGGACGAGGAGAAACGGTGCGGTGCCTGAACAGAGAGTCATGGTACTCTTCCGTACGATGAGCCCTGCTAGCTACAGCAAAAAGGGACCTGGACACACCAGGGAGGTCGCACAGCTAAAGTTCAGGAGGGCACGAGATCCCAACCTACCCGGAGCTGCTCGTGAAGAACAGAAGATGCCGCTTCCCATCATGCTGAGCTACTACTAGATACCTCTCCCTAAATTCACCTCCAGTTTTATGATTTGGATTATATATATATATATAAAAATGCACAATATAAACATATAAATATCATATA
>NW_010422659.1:119752-131747 GCF_000710305.1 Buceros rhinoceros silvestris | reverse complement strand
TATTAGAATTATATAAAGTATATTATATTCTATATTATTCTATACTTATTCTGATTCTCTATGTCTAATTCTGTTTCACTGAGGTTATCCATCCTGGTTAACAATACGTTTTTTTCAGGTAGATAGTATGAGAGAATTTATCACATTCTTAGTAAATAAATAATATGTCAGGTGTTAATAATATTCCTTCAATGTATATATCTACATTATTGCATAGTTGCATACCTTTCCCAAGCAGATAAATAACACTCATTCTTAAAAGATGCTTTTAAAAGGTTTTAATTTTTTTAATTACTCATTTAAGAGATGTATTCATTTCATTGATACTCTGCCTCTGAGGTAAATAAAACTAACAGCTGTAGAAAATATAATACTAAATGCTGCTTGTTAAAGATTTAATTAAGTACTGAAAATTACCAGCTTAAGTGATCATGTGACTGACTCAGTAGTTTGCTACCGAAAGCCAAAGTTTTTTCTCAGAACCACATGCAGTTCTGAAAAAGAAGGAACGACAGTAGAGGGACACTCGTCAGAATCAGGTTTTGGTTCATCCTGCTGGATAAGGTCTTACTGCTTGCATTCATTGTAAGTGTCCCAAGTCAGTGTCACTGGTCTGTCCAAAACCTTCTCAGAGTTCCAAGTGAGTGAGCCCGTGTAGCAGAGCAGCTTCCCCCAACACTGTTTCCACAGTCCACTTGCTCGCTCTCTATGGTGAGCTCTCTGGGACACGGTTTTTACCATTTGAGATGGGCAGAGCACTCCCTCCGAGCCCTTCGTTGCTGCTGCAGTACAAATAACAATGGCCTTTCTATTGTTCCAGCTGAATTCCTACTCAGATGAATCTCCTAAAGCTCACATTTTCATGAAAAGCAGGGTGGCAATATGCGGATTACCGAATCTGGAGACAAATTGAGTTTGTGAGCACATTTTAGCTGTGAGCTCTTTCTTTGCTATTATCAAAGTCAGTGAAATGGTAGAGAGGGTCACAGAGAGGTCAGGCTTGCTTGCAGCCAAACAGTACTGTTGTCCCTGGCTTCTTTCTTTGTCATGGAAGCAGTGCAGCCTGGGTATGACTGAGCTTAGAAGCCAAGGTTGTCAGCTTCTTATTGCTGCTTTCAATGTCAGCTGTACAAAGTAAATGACAATTGAAAGGTCTTCTCTGTTCCTTCAGCTTGGATCTTTTCCTCCTGTATATTTTGAAGTCATAACTTTAGGACTATATAATGTGAGAATGATCAGCTCTCAAAACCACCCAGTTAAATCTTTGTCTCTCTACCTCATCTTACTAGAGAAATAGCATACAGACCCACAGCAAATCCTGCACAGACATCCAGGACAGGCTCTTTTCTCATGCCTTTTGCAAGAAAACCATCCCCTTCTTGGAAGAGGCTTCATCTGAGTATCAGCAGTTCACTGAAGCGACACATGCAAGCAGCTATCCATTCTTCAGCTGCTCTGATGTTTGCTGGGAAAGCAATGCAGTGGGGGAGAAGCAATCTGCATTTCTGTACTGAGAACATAGTGTTCCCTAAGGCAATTACTCCATACCGTGACTGTGACTGGTGCTCTTCTGGACCTGCCCTTTACCAACAATGAAGGCTTTTTGGCAGCTTTGCCTACAGTGACTTGATTGAGATTGTGAAGTGTAAGGTCCTAAGGGGCTTGAGGAAGAGAAGTAGAAGAATAAAGACCATCAGCCCAAGAAAAGCAGATGTTAGCTTCCTTATGAAAGTGTTAGGAGAGATCCCATGGGAGGCTGCCTTGGAGGACAAAAATGCTCAGGAGTACCATGAGATGTTCAGAGACAGCCTTCTCAAAGCGTAAGAATGGTCTACATCTTTCATCACAAAAAGGAATAGTCATAACAAGAAAACAGTCTGTTTAAAAAGTGAGATACTGAGAGAGCTCAAATGGAGAAGAAAAATATGGGAGAGATGGAAAAGTTGAGAATCTTGTGAAGATACATAGAAATATTGATCCTGCATGCAGAAATGTAGTTAGAAAAGCAAAAACTCCTCCAGAGCTCAAAAGATTCCAAAGATGTCAAACATAGCACAAAAGGCTGTTACTGGTATGTTACCAATAGCTGTTAGATGTGCTGCTGAATGGGGCTGAAAGGCCCACAGAAAAGACAAAAGTACTCAGATGTCATGAGCGAGACCAACCTCCAGGTCCCTACATTGAGAAGCAGTGACAAGCAAGCGTGCAACTATCAGTAATGGAGAAAAAGTTGAATTAGGCACCATCTCCACAGACTGGACACCTATAGATAGATGCCTTCCCCAGTTTCAGGGGAATTTCTGTCTAGATAAAGGAAAAAAAAATCACCATGACAAAAATTGGACACGGGAGACAGGAAAGTGGTGGACTTTCCCTTAATGAAAGCATTGAAGGCTCAATATAACAGAGCCTGGATAACCTTATATAAGGCACTGCTTTTGAAAGAAGGTTGAAGTCCCTTTCCAACCTGGACCTTTCCATCATTTTTATGATCCTCTCAGGTTTCTGGAGCAGGATTACAATGAATGGGAAACAAGTGATCTGATTACAAAACTGTCCTCCACCTCTAGAGGCCACTTTAATAAGCACATCTACATAACTCATCCCTTCAGCTTACACTTTATTTCAGCTTTTCTTGCATGCCTCCCAGTCTTGTGCCCCTCCACTAATGAACACGGTGGATGCCAAAAAGAGACAATTTTTTTGTTTTTTTTTTCCCAAAGCACTGAAATATTATTCTGAATTATTTGCTCATATCGTTCAACCTTTGGCTTTTGGAAATGGCTATTGCCTTCTGTTTCAGGGTCAGTGATAAAATTTTGTTGTAATTTCTGGTATTTGCAGCTACTCAGCAGATTATGCCTTATAGAACAAGATGTGATAACTTCTTCACAGCTCCCACTTGAATAATTTCTACTTTATCACTCTGTTGTTTTGGTACACCTGTCTCTGTGTTTTGGAAAGCTTTTGCGCTGCTACATGGAAGGAGTGAGGCAAGCATTTGTACCTCTGTTCCAGGGAATTCCATCCTCTAAAACGCTCCCTCAGAGATTTCGGCATGTCTCCTGACTTTTGAGGTCTTAGTGAGAAACACGTGAATTTCCAACCTGAATGACAACAATATCCAACTAACTTTGATGTTTTCTGAGTAGGAAATAGCGTTTGTTTCTCTAAGGCATACTGGAGACGATTAGAGTCTCACCTGACAGCACTGGTGTGCTTACCTTCTGTATATGTTGTCACTAACTAGCAGGTACTCACCCACCCACCATGTTTTGAGTCTCAATGGACTGAGTCATTACTGATGTGGTTCCAGGCTCTGCCTCTGCCTCTTGGGCATACCTTAACCTTTCTGGCAAGAGTTGCATAGGCATATTCCAGGATCGGTGCTGATATCCATCATGCTCCAGCTAATTCCTTCCCACAGCCTGTGAGCCTAGCAGCTCTCCGAGCTTACCACGTGGTTCTTCCAGGACACACATGAGTTCCAGCAAGCCTAATTACTTTTTGGCTGATGCATGAAATACAGAAGGGAAAAAAAACAACAATAAAAAAAGGACAAACTGTACACATTGGCCTGCCTCTGTGCCCTTGTTGCCAAGCAACCTTAAGGTTTAGATTAGAGGCTTTCAAAGAGCCCACCCTTCTTCCTCTCTGGTTTTCCTCTTGGAAGTGCTCCTTTCCTCTCCTTCCAGCAGCTGTTCTTCTGCCCCCAGTCTTTCCTTATTTTTTGATATAATTGAAGAGAGAACCCTTCCTGGACTGTCAGTAGTCTCCTTGTCAAGAACTTCCCAAAGCAGACCTGTCAGACGTTCAAAATCCATCACCAGCTCATCCGCAGCTCACTTATCACCGTGCTGAGTTTCAGATTGGAAAAATTAGTTTGCCTTATTGCCAATTATTTTGCTACTCTGTGATTAAATGGACTGTAATTGAGTAGTTGATCACCGGGATTTAATGATCCTCCGCTGTATCTAGCCTAGTTAAAGATTTTTTTTCTTTCTGTCACCTCCCAGGGGTCTTCAGCTGAATTTGGAGGCAAAAGGTCACAAAGTAGACAAGCATGCACAACAGTGAGAACAGAATTTGCAGTGTGATATAGAATAGCATAGAGAGGCCCCAATATCAAACAGCTTGTAAGCAGAGTGGTTAACAGGTTGTTTTGCACACATATATACACACACTCACACAGACACACAAATAAGAAGAGTGCAAAAATTGACTTGCTAATAAGAACTATGTCTTCACTAATCAAGAAACCCTGCTCACTTAGTACACAATCCAATTGTATTGGAGCAAACTCCTAAATATAATGTTATATGTTCAGGAAAATGGGTTCTTTATCTATGACTAAGATTCTTACACTGGTAAGAAACGTGTTTCCTCAAACCCATCTTGCAGAACTTTGACATTTGTTATCTGTTTGTAAGTTACCCCAAAAAAAGCCTCACTAAAAAAGGCATAGTTAGTTTATAATGTGTCTATACCAGGTTTTGTTTAATATGTATAAGTCAGCTATTGAAACTGTTATAAAATCAAAGAAATTTTTTTTTTAAGTCTTGGACTAAAACATTGTGGGCAATTAGTCTACAGTCTGGACCAGAACATTTGAGCACATCAGGAAGGGATGTCAATGGTTCAGTGTTTCATTTAGAAAAGAAATTGCTGTGTCCCTATAGCACAATCTCTAAGCAAAGCTTTCAGCAAATGTTTGTGGATGATGAGCAACAGCACCGATGTGACTTCTACGGTTGGAGTGTAGATCAGATCTATCAAATAGCTTGCATCCATGCAAAGCAGTCTCTCCTACATTCCTTGATATTGCAAACAGCCAAGCAATGATTTGTCAAACTGAAGTCCTCTTTAGGAGAAAACTGAATCGCTGAAGATCTATGTTCGGATTAATGAAGAAAAAGATGCTATGATACAATCATGTTCTTCTGGCATCTGCAATATATAGGTATTACCCATGCATGTAATGGTGTGTTCCTTGCCCCCAAAACATTCCCAATTCAATGGACAGATTTTTTGGATTGTACGTATGATGATTAGTCCTGGACCAGTGAAGTAAGCCCAAGACATACATTTCCAGATCTTTACTGATTTTTGTTGGTTCATGAGTGACTTTACCAGAATTGACAGGACTGTTGCTGGACTTGGGTTTTTCACAAGGCTGCAGGATAAGATGCTAAGAAGAAAAACAGTAGCTATAAAAAAAACCCCAAACCCTCACAGTCAAAACATACATATAAAAAAGCCCAAATTTAATTTAGCCAATGTTCAATCCTATTGACATTGAAGAGAAGAAAGCTAGGTACAGAAGCATTGAAATCAGGTACAATGGGTGCATTTACAGACAAGTGACAAAACCCCAATTGCTATTGTGCTTGCCTGCTTGGAAGCTACAATATCCAGTGGGATAAAGGGCTTGCAGCTGGAGAGATTTTGACACTGTCTTCCCTATCAACTCACATATTTTCACAGATCATATGGGAAAAACATTGCCAAGTTTAGATGAAATTGGCAAAGTTTTGGAGGTCAGGCTGTTTTCACAGAAGCTTAATCCTAATAAGACCTAGTCAAAGCAGGTCCACTACACCTGCAAGTACTTCTGTGTATGTGCACTGATTATTTTTTTCTAATTATTTAGATGCAGGTACAAAAATCCTTGGACTTAATGTAATCGCTAAGTAAACCTGGATAAGAATCACAAACTCTTGTTTTGCATCGTCAGAAGTTGATTATGTGCACATCCATCTGTGCGAAAGAAATATGATTCCCTCCCTTTTGCAGACAGCTGATAAACATCATGTCAATTCTCCTCCGCTGCAGAATCCCTGGCTGATCCTGTTATCTTTCTTCCATTGTTATTCTCACTGGCTGCAGGAGACCTTCAGCAGTCCTTACTTTGTGACCTAAGTAGAAGGTAATGTGTGAGGCACTCACCCACATTATCCCCAGGCATATCCTCATCTCTGTTGCACCAGGGACCAGTACTGGGAACCTGAACACAACACTTCATTTGTGGTCTGCTGGCTTCTTCTCCCCGTTTTTTGTTTTTCTTGTCTATTCAGCTTGTAATCTTTTCAAAGGCATGGACTGTCTCTGACTGTCTAGACACACAGGACCTACTACAATGGGACATTGATTTCTGATGGGATCTCCATCTGCTTACTGTATTGCAAATGATTGCTGCTAACTTTAAAAGAGCTACATTTCAACATCAGGATTCAGCAATAGCAGGAACATTTGGACTTTAAAAATGTTAAATAATGCCTCATACTAATGGACAGAGAAATAATTTATTTCAAAATCACAGAAGTTTGTAGGTTAAAGGTGAATTGTGTGGCTTTCATGCTTGGCTAATGATGTATGCTTGCTCTTTCTTTCTCTGCTATCTGCTGAAGCCAGCTGAAATGTCTTACAAGTTGCTTCATTTTTCTGTGCAATATCTTAGCACATTTTTTGCTTGTTTGTTCTCTTCACTGCAGCTTCTGAATGTTCCAAAACAGCTCAAGAATTTACCCATGGTACATAGATGTTATTGCACCCATTTTACAGGCAGAAATATAAAGGCAAGAAGTGATCCACAGGCATGTAAAAAATATGTTACTTCTCTAGGCAAAGAAATAGAGAGGCCCTGACTAATACTTTAATCATGGGTCTAGCCTTTCTGCAGTATAGGGTTTTATTGCAAAGCCTCAAGGAAATCTCTTGAGATCTCTAATGTCTCCTTGTTGTAGGAAAAATAAGAAGTGTGATTCCCGCCAATTATTTTTCTGAGCTGACAACACCATTGCCATCTCAAAACAATTCTCAGAATTGCATCTTTTGTCTGGTTTTTCACATCCTTTGCTTTTGCTTATGCAGACAGCAAGATTTTGAGGAGGTGCCGCTTCCTTCAAAAAAATTTCCTTTCTTCACTACTAATGTGGCCACCTGATTGATAGATCAAAGGAGGGGTACAGGACAGTGAAATGATTGGCACAGGGTAGATTAGTGGCAAGAGACAGCCCCCTGTCCCCTTATAGGATAACAGCTGCAATACCATCACAGGCTCTGAGAAGACAGAAATAATGTGTCTGTGGTCAATTGCTCAGCCTTGGCAAGCAACCCTGGAGGTTCAGTGTTAGCAGCTATTGATACCAAGAGCAATGCTCTCTTCCCGCTTTTGTAAGAGTACACTTTGTTTTACCCAGGGTGCTCTGCAATCTTGCTTTTGAAACATGCCTGGCTCACCAATCATTCCAACCCAGAGAAAAAAAAATTAGCAAGGGCTGCTATGCAGAGAAGCATTGAAATAGCCCACAGCCAATTTGCCAGCACAACAATTCTGCACTGAGCTCATTCCTGGGTATGAATATCCCTTTCAGGGAATGCTTCCCAAACGAGGGAAATCCAGAAGCTGGCTTTTGAGAGTTAAATTCCCTGGGAATTCAGCATACGGCTACGCCTGGCAATGTTCCCAACCAAGGTCCGACAAAAAGCAACTGGCTCTAATCCTTCTCCTTATGTATTTTGGCAGCTTTCTTCCATTTAAAAAGAAAATAAAAATAAAAGTCCATCTTGCTCCCACATTGGAAGAAGTCCAAGATACACACATTGGGAGTACAGGAACTGGCATTTAAAGTCCTCCTGACACTTTTTATGCTGGGTCTTTGATCGCACAGTAAAAGACAGTTTATTTTGCCTTTTACAGTCTTAAACCAAAAAGTTGTTCTTGGAATCTTTCTGTAATACAGTTTGGTGTTCAGCTTTCCTGATAAAACTGTACTTAATAGTGTTATAAAACAACAAACACCCCAATAACACTGATTCTGTCCTCCCCTATGTCTCTTCAGAACCATGAATTTCGTGAAGATTATCTTGAGATCAAAACAGGGCCTTTCTTTTTCTTTTGTCATTTGCGTGACTACTCAACAGTCTTTGAAAGATGAATTTTATTTATTTTTTTTTTAAAGAGCAACTGTTTGGGAGTTCAGGACTAAACAGAGATACTAACACACGCTTTTGATGCCCTAAGTGCTATTGATTTTCAGATAAGATGAGGTCTAAGATAACACCATGGGAAAGGTATAGTGTGAAATGATGGCAAAAAGCCATTTCTGCCACTTCTGCTGCCCTTCAGGCATGCTGTCTGCAGAGAGGTGTATCAGAAAATCTGATCCAAGATGCCCAGATCTGCTCTAAGTGATGTGTGGTCTCTATTAGGCATTTAGTCACGCAGAGTATTAGCTCCTACTATTTGTAGAGAACTTGTGTTCACTAAAATATTTTAACCTTTATATGGGAACAAAAACAGAGATTGCAGTTGTCTAAGTAATTTATAGTGAAGATGTTATTAATTGACATTTAATATAGGTATCGTTCTCATGTAGCAAATATCAGGCCTTGCATTTAATCAGATACCACTTGTTAATTTGGCTGTTGGGAAAAAGTAACATCTTACCGATATGAAGTAATCTTGTTTATCCCAGGAGTGTTTTTAGAACAGAAACCAACAGATAGACCTAGAAGGGCAATACTGAAAACTTGAAAGCTTGGATCCTCAGATGTTTTGTAACTCGAATCAGTGAATAATCTGATTTACATCAACAGAAAGCCTAGTGAGTGTGGAATTTAAAAACTGCAATATAACAATCTAGAACTATACAACAGTGAAGAGAAAGGAGTGCCCTGCCAGAAATACTAGATAAGAATGAGCAGAGCAAAATTCAGTGCTCATTTTAAATTGAATCTGACCACATATGAGGTCTGAGACCTTGTCTAGCAGATTTTAATACTCAGACAAGAAAAACTAAGCAGGATATATAAACCACGGTAATTTCTGACGGCATTTCTGACTGGGTTGTGTATTCTTTTCTGTGCTAGTGTGTTCCTGTCAATGGAGCTGGCATTGATCAGGTAGTTTGGTAGAGAGAGGAGGCCCACATTTTGTCTTGCAGTATGTTGCTATGTTGTTGTTAGGGATGTAATTTCTGTGAGATGAAGGACAATTGGGCAAGTGTGATGAAAAAAACATTTTAAATAATAGAAGTATCTAACATGAAGTTATTTCTTCATCATCTTGCTATGATGATCAACAAGCAAAAGCTCAGGGCAGTCCATGGATTGGTAAAGATCCAATGACCTGGAACATGCTGTCCTCCTTATCCCACCGTGGGGATGGCACAATTCTGCCTTGAGAGACACCTGGCTGTGCAGAACCTTCAGGGATACCTCGACCAATTTCACATGACCAAAGCCACCATGCTCAGCACTCTGCTCATCCCAGCCTCTAAGAGTAGCTCCTGTCTGCAAGGAATGGGAAGATAGAGGTAACTGCTTTTCCGCATGTAATTCTGTAGCTTTCCCTGCACTATTAACTACATTTCACTGAGTCCACAAACACTCAAACTCATTCTCTTGGATCCCACTATTGTGAGGTAAGTAAGGTGGGAGTTTTGTCTCCCCTGACTTAAACTACAACATGAAGATAAAGGTAATAAAAATGTGGTGGCATGAACCACAGACCTTGGTTGATAGCAGCATTTCACACCTCTGGTGGAGATCTCCCCAAACCCGGCCTGAGGACACTGTGGAATAATTTCGCTCTATCATTTGCCTAGTCGTAGAAGCAAATGTGTGTTTTGAAAGTTGCAGGAGATGGGAACTGTTCTGGGGTGCACTTGCACTGTCAAGTACAGCACAATATTAAGTCTAATCTCAACAACACCCTACTTTGCTTGAGCGTATTGTCAGAGAAGTACGAGCAAAGCCCCCAGACTGCACAGAGATGAGCTTGCAGGCAGATAGAGGATGGGACATGGTGCACCTCCGCATATAGCTCCTGTCTTGGATGATAGAGCTGGTGCAGTATACAAGTGAGGGGACACTGCTGTTGAAGAATGATCTGGGGTGGTGCCTTCAGAGGGCACTGTACTATCAATACAGCCAATGAAGAACTGTCCCAGCAGAAAACAGGGGGTCCCACCACCTGAAATTCTTGGCAGCATCCTAGATTTTTACTGTCTGTGCGTGTTTCCTTTGTAGTTTTCTTTTCCTCAGCAACATTTTAGCTTCTCCAGGTTTTCTTCAGCCATTTCACTTGCCAAACTTACTGGCTGAAAGTAGTTTGGATCCAAATGAGGCAGCAAAGAAATGAAGTTCAGAGCAAAGGTGTAACATTTTGATCTGGAGTCTTTATTTCTTCTGATCTACTGGATTAAAACTTGCTGCAAATTGATTCTAGTGTCCCAGAGGTGTAAGCCTCAAAGCCTTAGGAAGCCCACAGATTGTTGCTGAAAGATCAGTGACTCTTGCCAAGCTGATGAGGGATGGGTACAGCTCAGCTCCTGTCTTGTCCTGTAGGGCAGGGAGCTCTTCTTATGAGGTAGCTTTGAATCAAGCAGTTGTTCTTTCATTTTGCCCTTGGGAATAAGTAAACAAACCAACAGTGAGGTTGTTCAGAGCAAGAGACAGCAAGTCTATATTCAGTAGATGTCCAGATGAACAGATAGCAAAAAAACTAATGACATCTTAGACGTGATCCGGTGTAGATCTCACACTATGCCATGCAGTTTGGAGAGGGCAGAATTCCCAGCCTGGAAAGAAAAAAGTATCTGTTGCTACCCAGTGGTACTGGTTTTCCAAAGAGCAGTCTGTTTTGATAGCAATTCTGATCCCAAACCTGCTGACTTCTCTTTTTGCTATGATTCTTTTCTAATATAAAAATAAAATATTTTATTAAAACAGCATTGGGTAAATAGCATGTTCTGAGATCTGATTCTATCCTTCTCCATTTGGATTGTGCTGGTTTGCATTCTTAGCAGCATCCAGAAATGCACTGAAATGTTGGTTTCACCATACAGCAACACCGGACTGATCTGTGGTTACGCTTCTGCAGATGCAAATCTGGAAGTTGCATCTGTCTAGCAAAAGGTGGCATCAGGTTAAGATGAAGCATCCCAGAATAGACTGGGTAGTGTTAACTTTCTAACCACGTCAGTGGTAATGGAGTTTCACAGTACTTATCAAAGTAACACTTTCAGCAAAACTTTTCATAGGCATCAGAGATTGTGTACTTAGAGCAAAACACTTCTTGAACAGTAGCCAGTAGTGAAGATTCAGCTGCCTTTTGCAACAGGTACAAAGCCACTATGGGGAAAGCCAGCAGGCTCTCCAAGGCATTCAGTGCGCTTCACTTAATGTGCAGTACCTGGATAATAAAACCCAAGACCTGCAGTTTCTTCTGTAATCATCTGCGCGGTTCTTGCCTGGCATTGATCTCCTGTTCAGAAACTGCAGGGCTCTGATCTGTTCACCCTCTCCATCCTTGCTGGCCAGGGCTTGAGGTGCTGCTTGCTTTCAGTATTCTGCTACCAAAGCTTTTCTGCTTATGTGGAAGGGGCAGCAGGAGGTGGCATGAGTCTTTGCCTCAGCTGCCACTGTTCACAGCCCATTATGTTTCCTGGCAGGAAAAGCTAAAACCCTGACTGAGAACAGAACAGCAGAGGCGTGGACGTACGGTCTGGTCTCTGGCAATGTGGGTGGTAACCTCCTGTAGAAAATCAAATTTTGGCCCTTTCAGTTATGGAGAAATTCTCTGAGACAAGAAGGAGCACATATGCGGATAGCTGGTGCAGAGTAGCAGACGTATGATAGCCACTGTATGACCAATGTTGACAATCTGATAAGCTTGCATTAAAAAAAAAAAAAAAGTAAAATAATCACATTCTGAAAAATCTTCATTTTAGAACCTCTGGTGGATTTGGTGTGGTAAAGCTGACTCACCATGAAAAGAGATATCTCCTATTTTAGACAAGTACCGTTGTTGAAGGTCTGGATAAAGATGGAGTACAAGAGGGTTGCTTAGCATTCAGGTGGACTCCATGCTAACATACATCTGATTCCTGCATGCTTTTCTTCCTGGAAGACAAGGAAGAATCTGGAACAGAATTTCTTTAGGAAGAGAGCTATAAGGAATAGAACTATGTTGTGCCATGCACAGTCCTCT
>NW_010422659.1:117650-119629 GCF_000710305.1 Buceros rhinoceros silvestris | reverse complement strand
GAGCTTTTCTCGTCCCCCAGCTCACACACAGAGAAAACCTGTGATTCACAACTTGGCATTCGTGACATCCCAGAGTCAAAACAGGTCTCAGATTTTTGGAGTCTAGATCGCTTAGTCATGGAAGAGTGGATGTTCATGAGGCAGCATGGGATCACCTAACTATCCCTTTGTTTTCATTGAATGATAGAACGATTTGGGGTGGAAAAGACCTTAAAGATCATGTAGTTCCAACCCCTCCTGACATGGGAAGTGTATGTGACAGAGCCACACTCAGTGTGGAAATGCCTGAACATGTCTTGCTCAGCTGATATAGATTTTGCAGGAGTTTTAGCTAACTGCCACAGAGCAGAAGCAGTCAGAGTACTGGACACCACTGTTTCATAGGAGATGACAGCTCCCACCTTAGGAGTGATAACTTCCAAGTGTTTTTATAGCCATTGCAACTTGATTGCTCAAAACCTTCTGATGAAATCTGCACTACGGAAAACAATGTCAGAATAAACCACTGCACTTGTTTTGTCTTATCTCCCGTGTACATCATATTTCAATTTGCCTTTGCTGATAACAATTGGTTGGACTGTTCCACCAGCAAGGTAAAGCAGAAGCCTTGCCTAAGCCATTCCCAGCTTTATAGGCACCAGTGGCTGGTGCACTAGGATACACTTAGACCTCTAGTTCCCAGTGTGCTGATATTCTCAGGTACTGGATGTCCCGTACTTGGTTTTGGTAAGAGACTTATTCATAGGATGTACTGTGCTCCAAGATAACTAATTCTAGCCCCTTGCCCTGTACCTCCTTATGATGTTTAGCCAAGCTATTTTTGCAGTGGATTTCTTCATTTCTGTGGCTGTAAAAAGAAAGCAGCTGAGTATAACAACTTCAGGCAAAGGACCCTTTGCAGAGTTCCAGAAAGCTGTTTCAAGTGAGGCTAACATAATGATCTCTTCACTGTCTAAATCTTTGCAGTTTTATATCCTTGTAGATCTGCCTTTTGTTGAGATTGCAACTTTGGCAGCTGTCAGTGAACTCAATACCTCTCCTGCCAGTTCAACTGAGGTGCTTAAAAGCACAAAGATTGGCTTCTTTCCTGCAGCTCAGCACAAGGTAACAAACTGGGAAGGACATGGCTCTGCACTGGAGCTACTGCTTGAGACTAGGGGCCAACTGCCACATCATCTGGTAAGAGACAGCTCCTGCACACAGACCTTTCCAGCCTACGGCAACATGCCTTGCCCAAGGAGGAAGTGGCTTGCCCAAAGCCCCACAGATAAGGCCAGATCACCTCTGTAGACTAGCACTACCTCTGTCAGGACACCTCTATGAATCCTCTAAACTTGCCTCTATCATTTTTGCTGCAGTTGCAGTTCCAGGGCCTGGTCTCCTGTTTTGTTTTTTTTTCCTCTGGAAATTCCTGAAAGTCTTCCAAGAGGTTAGCAAAGTGTTATCTCACAGAACTGCCAGCAAACCAGGTAGAGAAATTATGAGATGAAACAGCCCTTAGAGCTTCCTGCTGGCAGCTGCTTCTTAGAGCAGCTTGGAAAACTCAGTGCTGATGTCTGTGAACATGACCCCTGGTCTTGCTTTGGTCTCAGTCCAACACCATGATCGTCACCTACACCTAATCCAGATCCAGCCTGAGGTTTGCAGAGTAACCTGGTCTTCTCAGCTGCACAGCATGCTAATTAGAGTGCATGTAAGAGGGTAAGAAATTGTTAACGATCTTGAAGAACAGTACCTCCTGCTTTTTTCCTTCTTTTTTTTTTCCTTGAAATTAGATTAGTAATTCCCATCAGGATTTCAGAATGTGAATACTTGGATCAGCTCTAACAGTCACACATCGTAATATATTTTATGTCCTTATTTAGGGCCAATCACTGGTCCGTGTGCTCAGTTTTCAGACAGACTGCTTATTCCTTGGCATAGCTTCTCTGTTTTGCAAGTAGCCAGGCAGAGCACCCTGTCAGTCAGAACCTGGCATT
>NW_010422659.1:114095-117515 GCF_000710305.1 Buceros rhinoceros silvestris | reverse complement strand
TTCCTGTAGACAATAGGATGGAGAGGGAAGAAAAATGTGATTTTGTGATCACCAGTGCTGCAGGCAGCTCAGCAGAGCCAGCTTGGAAGAGAAGGAGCAAATGAGCAAGAGACAAAATAGGAGCAGCAGTTGATAATTTCTTTTCCCCAGGGTGAAGGCGGGTTAAAAATAAAGTAAGCTCATGAGTGACTAACAGTCTGCTCCCAGGCAGTGTAATTCAGTGTTGCTTCTTACTTACTACAGGCTATTAGCAACACCTTCCTACATATGCAACTACTTAACAGTGATTGGTACTGAACGTCATTAATTTTGGTGTCCTCCTGTTCCATTCACAAGCAAGCCAAATCCTTACTAGCAGAAATGACGAGTTCTTCTTGATCCTTCCACTAGATAGCTGGAATTGCTGATGAAGATAAGAAAGAGTAATGCTCATAGCACTTCTCCCAGTGGGAAATACAGTAAAAATCTTCGCTCTGTATTTGAGGAGGTTCCCATAACTGATTCCCTTTACTGTATTTAGGCACTTCCTCATTATGTTTTTATTTACTGTAAATATTAAAAGCTCATATTCAACTTCTTAAAATAAAAGTGAAACTTTAAAGTCATGCTGTCCCCTCATTGAGGCAACATTGCTAGGTTTCAGGCTTTCTCTTTTTGCCTATTTATTTTGCAGCTTTCAGAGAGGAAGCATGTGGAAGTCATTCTGGCCTCCAGAGCTGCCAGTCTGATACCCAGAGGTACACCAGAGGAACAAGTCCTCTCTGCTGCTTTTTCCCTGCTGTTAAGGGGACTCACTACTTCTGGCCTTTAACATGAAGAAACCTTACTTCCTCCAGCCTGATGAGCGAATATAAAAGTCATAGCACTGCCCTGTTTCTCTCTGCTTCCTGCAACAACATCATCTTTCTTCTGTGGCCCCCAAGTCCACCCTTGCTCCTGTGAATAGCCACACATTAAACCCTGCAAGTGTCAAGTCTGAGCATTGTTGAAATAATGTCTCCGTCTCCTTTTCTTCTCTTCCTCCCACATTTTTGCCTCTGTCCTCCTCCAGGTTTGCCTCATTTCTTTTCTGCAACAGATGATACCCATTAGACTGGAGCAGAAAAGGAACAGAGGTGTCTTGTACAAATAGGCATAGAGGTGGGTCATAGCCACTAAAAAAGCAGTTAAGTAACACAGCAGTCTTATGGAACTTTCCTCTTCCAAGCACTGTGATTTTTCAGCTGGGGTGTAGTCAGGTTATAAATTTGCTATTAGACATGTTCATGGTAGTGTAAGCAATCAACAAATTAGCACCATTTAATTTATTTTCATTTCATCTGTTAGGCACTATCCGTTGTCAGAAAAGAGTGCTGGTTTTTCTTTCTCTGCACACCCCCCCCCCCCCCTTCTTTTTTTTTTTTTTTTTGATTCTTGGCAGTACTGCATCTGAGATCTGGCACCCTATCACGCAGATGACATGGGAAGAAGAGGTCAGGGTGGGGCAAGCGCTGAATTCTTGCACAGAGTCAGATGAGGCTGACTGGGAAGTGCGTTGGCAGAGCTTGCCCCTGCACCCGGTTTGTGGGCCCTAACTCCTGTGCGCATACAGCCCAGGTGACTCTTCCCAGCCTGCTTAGCAAGCAAAGGGCTCCAAAAGGCCCTGGCAAGTGGGACAGCTGGGATGGTAGCCTTCAGCAAGCCATCAGGCAGCTCCACACTGGAAGCAGCTGTGGTGGTGCAAACCAGCACGTTGCTTCTGCATGACCAGATCTGATAGCTGTTTGTAGGTGGCCTGCCAAGTGCCTCCAGAGAGGAGGGCATGAGTCAACAGGTCCTATGCAACTATATAAGCTCCAACCGGTGGCCATAGCAGGAGCCTGCCCCAGAGGATCCTGGCTGGAATTATGCCACATTACACCCTTTTGCCCTCCGTCTTTGGTGCCTTGCTGTAGAAATCGTCTGAACTTTATCAGTGTCTTCCTATTTTAATGTATCATTTAATGTGATTTCTTCATGTTTGTAGCAGAATAGCTCTGATTTTTATCTCTGAAGGTCAAAATCAGACCTGCACTTGCAAAGTTCCTCAAGGATTTTGGCTTATCTTTTACAGCTGTTGGACATTTTGTTGACTTTAAAGTATGTCCAAGTGTGTCTTCTTTGATTGCATGTCTTGCTGATTGACACTGGCCAAACCAAGACAAAAAACAGAGGCTTCGGCTTTTCAAAAGCTATAGTAAGCATGAGTCTGGTAAAATTTAATGTACTTTACTGGGTTGCCTTCTTTATTTGTTTTTAAAAGTCTCTTTTTCTGGTGGGTGACATTCGGCAAGCTGCTTCACCTGCTTTATTCCCTCTTAAACTGTGTTAACCCATCCAGTCTATTTTTAGACTCTAAGGTCTGCAAAGCAGGTGGTGTGTTTTCGTTTATAGTTGCTCAAACCTTGTCTCCAGCTGTCTTTAAACACTAACAATCTAAAGGTGAAAATGTTCAGGCAGTACTTGGAGATAGCCACAAAGCCTGTGTGGGTTGTGTTTTCACCATCCTGCTCCATCCAGCAGATCTGCCAGTGATTTTCTTCCTAGACAATGAACAAAGTGGGTAATTGTGGCCGAAGAGTGTCAGATGGGAAGTTATTAAAGCATTCAGAAAGAAGTTATTAAAAGTGTAGTACTGAGAAGAAAGGGTTTGACTTTTTTATTATAAAGTGGCTAATATTCTTGGCTTAGTGTAAAGAGCAGTAGCAAATAATTTGGTTTTAGTTATTTGCCAAAGGGGCTGAGCTGTGTTAGCGGTCTTGCAATGTGCACCCAGCAGCAAACAGCTCTGATCCCAGGGTAACCTGGAGGTTGCATGACACAACGTAGGCAATGGCCAGTAAAATTGACAAAGCAGTTAGACCTTTATAACACAGAAGTTACGAGATAACTAGTTTTGTTCTGGAGGAAAAAATAATGTTCTATGAAAGCACTTGTGAGAGGACTATCACTAAGACACTTCCCATTTAAGTGTTGGGAGAATCTAATTTAAGTGGGTGGAATAATCTAGTAACAATCTGCTGATATCTTGCACTTAAAGCACTGCCCCAGTGAAGCTTCTGCCTCTGCCTCTTCTTCTTAATTTTATTTTTTTTTAGTGTAAAACTAATTAAGTTAGTTACTCTTTATCAACCAGCCCTGTGACTGCAGTGTGCTACTGTCTGCCATCCTTTCTTTTGCCAGTAGAGGCCAGGGACTTTTATTTTGTCTGCCTTACTAAGTCCTAGCGCTGTGGAGCCCTGAGCTGACTTGTGGTTTCAGATGTTACTGTTACAGACGCACTGTGATTGGACTTTGTTTGTTTTTCTCTTTGTGTTTAAATCTTCTGACCCAATGCAAGCAGGATATACTTGCATGATGTCTGCTGCTCGTACGCTGCATCAGGATAACTCAGCTGTATTA
>NW_010422659.1:112209-113954 GCF_000710305.1 Buceros rhinoceros silvestris | reverse complement strand
AAAGATGGGTGACACTAGCACGAGCTGTCAAAATGGGAGCTTTGAAGCGGGTTTGAGAAAGGAGCCTCAGCCCAGCATCAAAGTGGGTAGCAAGAGCTTAAAGGGTAACTTTGTCACAGAATAAAATATGAGGTTTATGCTGTCATTTTATTGCACTGGCAGAAGTCTATTCCGTGAGCTATCACATTTTCCACAGTGTCTGACTCTATGTAATAGGAACTTACCTTTTCTGCCACTTAAAGCAAAAAAAGGTTGGCAAACTATGAGTGCAACGAGTCTACATGCAAGAGCAACAGCATGTGGATGAAGTCAGTACTGTGCTACAGTATGTTGCCGATAGCCCCGTTTGGACCCCAGGAGGAGTAAAGAACCATCTTTCTTCTCCTTTCCTCCCTTCTGTCCTGCTTTCTTTGTGATGCATATTTTAATGTCTGTGGTTAAGAAAAACCCAACAAAATCAAGTCACTGTGCAGGCATGCATGAGCAACCCTCATTTCTAAATCTCACATTCTCTCTTTAGCATCTGTTTTTGCTGTAGATGTTAAATTTTTGCTGAGTGAGCTATGAACGGGAAGCACTCTCTTCCATGAGGGATATGGGCAGTGGGTTTTGCAAGCTGCTGAGGTGCTTTCTGAGGCTTTGTTTCTTCTCAGAATGTGGAATTTCTGGTGGTGTGTTGGGAATGCTAAAGGCTTGTCCAGACTGAGACAAGGTGTGCAGCGTTAGTACACTGAAACATATGTGTTCCGATGTGTTTAAAAGACATTTCAATGCACATATCAGCTAGGAGAAAGTCCATTTTTCCTAACATCTTTGTAATTAATTGCAGTTCCTGAGGTATTTGGGACTTGCTTGAAAGTTACTAGATCCAGGAATTATGTGAATTCATGAGAAATTTCAGAAAGCACCATAAAAGCCCCAAAACACAGAAGGCAAATATATCAAGTACGCCATGTTCATTGTATTTCCCAAGCTGCTTGTGGGCTCCTTGGAGACTGCAAGCTGGCCTCAGGTCACAGCTGCTAGATAAATCAGTGTGGTTTAATGACAGTTGGAAATAATACTAGAGATCAAGAAATTCACCTACACCAGCTCTGTTTACTGTTAATGGTAGACCAGCCATTTCACACCAGCTTCCAGCTTCCTTGCTGGCTCTGTTGAGGGGAATTTAGGTAATTTTTTAACCTGTTTTTTTAAAAAAAAAAATAATCAAAGTTGCAATCTTTTGCCTGTTTTGCATGACACACTGAAAAGGAGATGCTTATCCAGTGAAGCTGTATTCAGCCCAAAACTGTGTAGGCAGCTGCCAAGGCAGCCCAACAACCTGCTTGAACTCATCCCTGGTGCACTTCAAAAGATGGCTTACCACCACCTGATGGGCCTAGGAAACAGGAAGCCACAGCTGATCAGTGGTCCTTGTGAAGCAGAAGCTGAAAGGAGACAGGAGTGACGTGCTGGTGTGGGAAAAACAGGACAAAAAACACCCAAAAACCAAAAAAACCAAAGTGAGTTTGAAATATGCGAACAGGGTTTTCATAGGTAAGACACCCAAAGCAATTCCCTTCTCCACTGGATGGCAGCAGTACTGTATCCCATTTGGAACATACTCCCAGTCCACAGCACAACTCTGGAAATAATGAGAAGTCTAGAAGGTGGCAGACTGGGAAAGATTGTATCTGTTGAGACTAGAATAGATTCAAGATGAACATGACAGAAAGTTTCAAATACTTGAGGAGAGGGAAAGA
>NW_010422659.1:90468-112096 GCF_000710305.1 Buceros rhinoceros silvestris | reverse complement strand
AGGGAGAGAGAATTAATCATCTCCACAGCTGGCAGAGTGATGGGTTCAAACTGTGGCGATGAAGCTTGGACTAGACCTGAAGGGAAACATTCCGCACCGTGAGGCAGCAGGAGAGGTACGTGGGGCTGCTGTCACAGATGTCTTTAAGGGCAGGTTAAGCAAACCTCCACTAGGAATAATCTAGATACAGCTGAGTCTGTCTTGGGCCCGAAAGGCAGACTTGATGACCTCCTGCTCTCTGTCCTGAAAGACTTGTTTGCCTTTTAGTAAGGGTTATGTCAAGAAGTGCAACATCTGGGCCATTCTAGATAGCGTCAGTCATTAGGCTTAGTTTGGAGGTCAATGTCAAATATCCCCATCCCTCCGCCACCAACCCCTGCTGTTGGGTATTGTAGGATATTCCACACACTGTGGAGCACACTACTGGTTTTGCATTTGCAGAGCTGCTTTCTTTGGTTTTATAGAGATGGATCCTCATCCTTGAATTCATCCTTGAATTCTTGGTTCACCACAGCCACAAGAAAGGGCTAGCTTCATGCTGTGCCAGCAGGGCCAAGGATGAGGCCATCATCCTGCTCCTCGTTCCAAATAAATATACTTTTTCTACAAACCTAGTGCTTTGGGGAGGCATTGTGCGTAATTCGTCCTTCCTTCAAAGAGTGCAGATGAGCACTCTGTCCTCCTGGGCATAAAGAGCTGGAGAGCTATTTTGCATTCACATAACTGAGGATGCAGTGGAAGCAATTCCCTTGGGTTAGGGCTTGCTGTCAGAAAACGGATCAGTCTCCAAAGCGCTGAAAGGACTCACCAAGCTGAACATGTTCAAGCTTCTCACCGTGTCATTATGCTGTATTTAATGGTGACTCACTAGCAGCATGGCAGTGACGGCAGCTGCATTAATGCTTGTGGCTTCTATCACCCCCCAGCAGAAATATTTTTACTATTGTTATCTTGAAAATAATATCTGAAATATGTGAGATCTGTCTAGAGAAGCTGTTCTCTCATTGCAGGTGTCTGCTGCAAAAAGCACACGAGGTTTCCTCGTTTTGATACACTGTGCCTATCAAATGGAGGTAATATTGCTGACTCCTTAATGCTTGAGAATCCTCTTGTAAGATTAATTTCTGGAAGGTCTGCAAGGAGGCAGGCAGGCAATGGTGATGATGCTTACACCAGTGCTGCTTGAAACCTTATGAAAAGGCAGGCCTTCCTGAAAAGCAGTGGTAGCACTTCAGCGTTTAAGTGCAGGAAGTCCTTGACATTGTTGTTCTGCTTTCCCTCTCACACTCCTTGCTCATTCCAGCATATCACACTTCAAGTAGACAGTTCTGGAGCATGGAGACCGTGTCTGTCTTTTTCGCTCTGAAAAGCCATTTCAGAAACTGCTTGCCCAGGATAAAAATAACAACAAATTCCTGAGTGTCTTTCCCCTGTGAAGGGAATCATATGGAGCAGCTGAGTGACACCGTGGTAGCACCACCTCCCTGATACATCCCAAGAGCTGCTGCATCTCCACTTGTAAAATCTTAGAGACCTGAGACGAAGCTTTGTGGTATCTCCCAAGGAAGCCTGCAGCCACAGCCCCCGCCTCTTACTGTACAACTCCAGCTGGTTGCCAGCTGGCACTTGGGTCTTAAAACTCACCATATGGTGGTATCTGGACACCTTGTGGGCATGCTGCCTGAAAGGACGTGATAGCGATATGGGTTGTATCTCCTTCACTGGCTGTTTGCAAATCAGTTCTTGAGTTCCCTAAACCGCTAGACCAGCTTCCCCTCTTTTTTTCAGCACGCAGCTCGGTTACTTTAGTTTGCTGTTACTAATTCATTATGGATCAGAATCCCACCCAGAAGTGACACTATTCTTTACTTTTTGCAGTGAAGAGCGTTTACAGCAAGAGAAAAAATACAGATAAGAATTCGGGGGTTTTGTTTTCTTTCTTTGTTTGTTTTCTGGAGAGAAATTAATGCACGAGAACACCATTTAAAAGACCCTGCAGTTTTGCTGTCACAAATATGGTTTCAATTATCAAAACAGTGATTTTAAAGTAAACTAGCTGATTTTCTATGTAAAGTCAAACAGTTTGCACTTCTCGTTCATTTCAATGCAAAGTATGGAGGGTTTATTTTTGTTTTTCTCATCTATTACAGAAAAATGTTTAACTTTTTTCCAAAACTCTGCAAGGAAAAAAAATACCTATCTCCACCACATCTATCTGTGATGGCTGTAATTACAGTACCAGCTGGCTTTTTGCATTTACATGTTTACTGCATTAAGAATACGATGAATAGCAGTGCCAGTTCTTTATGGGAACTGTGAAGTATTGCAGTATAAAATAATTAATTTGTTATTATTTAATAGTAAGAAAGGTCCAGGTCTACGTGGTGCAAACCCAAGGAGGAGCTGCTGGGGAGCAGGCAAGTGCACCTGTGGTGGGGGCCAGCAGCTGCCCCTGACACGACCCCCTCCCAGGGAAGCCCTGCTTCCTTTTTGAGCTGGAACGGACACCGTCCATCCCTGTTGCCTGAGCAGAAGTCCTAAAAAACCCTAACCTGTAACACAAGGGCTGGGAGAGTAATCCTTCACAATAGCAGTACCCAAAAAAAAAAAAAAAAAAAGTGGGCAATAGTGGGGATGTGCACATCAATGTTGTGCTTACTTTGGTCTGTATTTTATGAGAAAAAACCCCCACACCTGTTTACTGTCGAAGTTGCAAAGGAATGTGACCACACGTCAGTGACCAGGATTGTACTGAGACAGTGTGGCATATGCAGAACAACTGCACACAGTGTTTCACTGTGTTGGCAAAGCCAGTTGGGAGCAGACGTGCAAGAAGGGTGTCTTCCCTGTGGATAAATTGCAGGGATTTTTTTCAGAAGTCAGCAAGTCAGTTTCAGAATGAGCCTGATTCTCACTTGTAAACCAATTCCCCTTCTTCACCTTATCCTGGTGTAGAGCTAAAGAGACCCTCAGTGAGAGTGAGTACTCCATTGACCTTGAATGAAGTACCTGCCAAAAAACCTTGGCTGGTCACCAGGTGCCCACCAAGATGCTCTATCATTCTACCTTCTCAACAGGACGGGGGGAGAAAAATGTGACAAAAACCTCATGGATCAAGATAAGGATGGAGAGGTCACTTACCAAGTAACATCATGGGCAAAACAGACTCAGCTTGGAGAAATTAATTTAAATTATTGCCAATTAAATGGAGTAGGATAATGAGAAATAAGAACAAACTTAAAAACACCTTTCCCCTACCCGTCTCCTCTTCTCAGGCTCAGCTTCATTCCCAACTTCTCTACCTCTTTTTCTGAGCAGCACAAAGGGGCAGGGAATGGGAGTTACAGTCAGTTCATCGCATGTTGGCTGTGCTGCTCCTTTCTCCTCATGCTCTTCCACTGCCAAAGTGTGAAGTCCCACCCAAAGGACACAGTCTTTCACAAACTTCACCACATGTGCACACTTCCTACAAGCTGCAGTTCTTCAAGAATTTCTCAAGTGTGGGTCCCTTCCATGAAATGCAGTCCTTGAGGAATGGACTGCTCCAGTGTGTGACCCACAGGGTCACGAGTCCTGTTAGAAGACCTGCTCCAGCATGTACTCTCCATGGGCCGTGGCTTTCTTCAGAGCACATGGACTTGCTCTAGCATAGGGTCCTCTGTAGCTGCAGAGTGGATATCTACTCCACCATGGACCTCCATGCAGGGGAACAACCCTAGTCACCACGACCTTCATCATGGGCTGCAGCAGAATCTCTGCTCCGGTGCCTGGTGCCTCTGCTCCTCCCCGCTGCGCCCCCCCCCCAACCCCCCCCTTAGTATCTGGAGTATTTTCTCTCTCTCACATATTCTCACTCCTCTTTCTCACAGCAGCCCTCGCACATCAGTTTTTCCCTTTCTTAAATATGTTATCACAGATGAACTACCACCGTCAACGACAGGCTCAGCTTTGGCCAGCAGCAAGTCTGTCTTGGAGCCAGCTGGAACTGGCTCCATCTGAGATGGGGGCAACTTCTGGTGTCTTCTCACAGAAACCGTCACTGCAGCCTTCCCCCCCACTCCCTGCTGCCAAAACCTTGGCACATAAACCGAATACACCTACTCATATTGCTTCCAGTTTCTATGATACTTACCCATAAGCTCTTCCCAAGTATAGTCAGTCAACATATCTGCTGACACCCTATGTCAGATGTATTTTGGCAGGTGCTAGGGCCTCCAGATTTAACCACCTATAGACAAAGGTGCACTACAATAAAAAAAAAAAAGAGAGGGAGAAGAAAAGCAAAATTCTAGTCCTATTAATTGAAGAGGGGAAAAGATTGAAAATCAAAATTCAGGTGATAATGAAAAGAAACCAGTGCTACTTATTAAGCTAGCTGTGTTAGCTGATGACCTGACCCACAACCTTCCAAGTCTCACTCTGTCATTTTATTTGTTTTCATGTGTTTCATGTGTTGCCTAAAAATTATTACTGAAAGTAGGAAACTGTCAAGAGAAAATGGGCTCAGGATATTGAGAGGCCATAAAGGAAAGAAAAAGAGTGTGAGAGTTTAAATTTCTGCTTTAGATACAATTCAAGACCTTTCAAAAAATCAGAACAATTACACCTTTTCCTCTAAAAAACAACAAAACCTCCAACTCACGGACTGATCAAATATCTCAGGAAAAGACAGATGGTGTGCTCTGCTGTTGCAGTTAATAATATGCTGTCAAGCCTAAAACCAGTAAACAGCTCCAGCATCAAGGCCGGCAGGATTTCTTCTAAACCTCTGGATGCAAAACAAAGTATGTCAGGACAAGTGCCCTGCTTGCTTTCACTGGGCTGCTTCCCAGCTGCTGCCTGTTGGGGTGGCCCCCTCCTCTCCTGTGATTCACATGTAGTGAAGATGTGACCCTTTTACCATTTTATTCCTATTGAGCTTTTTTGGAACATGAGTGCAAAGCAGCTTATCGTTCCAAATTGGGGAAATTGCCTGTTTCTACCTCCACAATGCAGAAAGCCTCTAAGTCGCAGATTAATGGCATGGCTCAAGGCAGTGCAGTGGGGTGATTTTGGAGTTCATGGCCCACGCAGACCTCTTCTCTCACGTTGGTCATGGTCCACAGCCCAAGACCTACCCAAATATGCATACATGACTTTTTGGTGAAGAGCAAAGACAAGCTTCAGTATCGAATAGGATAAAAAAAGCTGACATGGGGCTTCTCATTTTGAGTGAGGGGTACAACCAGAAGAAAATGCATTGCTTGACTCTTTCTTTTCTATTTCTAGTGGTGAATAGACCTCTAGTGGCAACAGTAAAAATATCCTACCAAGTATAAACAAGCTCTTGGTTAAGAAAATATGCTGTAGATAAAAAACAGCTGAACAAATGTGAAATTGAAGAACAGGTACCTTAAGTAATCAAACGAAAGATTTTTTCTTGTGAATAACAACGTCATAATTATCTCTGTGTGCTATTGATTGTTCAGTGGTCTTTGCTGGTTTCAACAGAGCAAATGCACTAGTGTTACTTGTGAAAAACAGTGGAAAGTTTGCTCCTAATAGCTGTAATTCATTTTGTGCCTCTTATGATTATTTTTTGTGTGTGTGTACTGTTGCATCAAAGATTACCTTTTGTTCTTGAAGATGAAATTTGCACCATTGAAATACGAAAGAGTCTGAAACAGTGCAGAAGAACATAAGAGAGTTCAATCTATACTCATGACAGTGAGACAGCATTGCAGAGTTGCCAGTACTTTACTAACCCAGATGAATGAAGTGGGGAAAGGTTAAGATAGAAATCTACATAAAAAGACTTTTACCTCCAACTACTTCTTCTTGCCTATCATTGCAGTAGCACATGAGTTTCCCGTTAGTAGCAGGGTTGGCCCATGAATTCATCTCATTTATGGCACTTTGGAAGCAGGCATTTTATACCTCCTTTCCAAAAGACAATCAGAAATCTAAAATCCTAAGTTCTATTCATTTTCAATAAGGTATTAGCTTCCCAAGAGGCTAAATTAACTTTGAAAATAACAGTGAAGCACCTGAGATTTGCTGTTTATACCTCCAACTGTCAAAAGTCCCCATTTTCCAACCAAAGAAGAAACATAAGTATGAGAAGAACACTGTTACAGCAAGGGCATGTGTAGGTTAGAAAGGGGAGGCAGAATGAAAAACAAGTACAAACGGAAGATGGAGAAAGATAACTGAATGAATACAACTCTAAATACAACTGTACATATGTATACACATACTTAAATGAAGTGACTAATTGTTCCAGTTTGGCTATATACCAAGGGATACTGATAATAGGAATCACAGACCTCTGATTTACTTAAAACCAACATTTTAGGGTCAGATTACAAACTGCCTCACACATAGTCCCCCCCAAAAAAGCTCATGCGCAGGGATCTCTGACCCATAGTAGGGTGGTGTCTTCAGAAGTGACTTTAACTGATCTCCCCAACCTGTTCGTTAATGGTACAGGAACGGGGTGAAGTAGGGGGAACTCTGGTCCTCAGGGCTTTGTGGATAACAGAGCAGGCAGTTTTGGACCTTGGGAGAACCCTCATCACTGTTCCTCCAGCTTCTCCTCCTCAAGGTCCCTGGCTGGATTTCTGGCTACAAAATCTTTCAGTGTCGGGGGGGGTTAATTCTGGTATTCACTGCAAAAGACAGATCCCTACCTGACATAAGTCTATTGGGCTATCAAAGCACCAAAAAACCAGCCACCAAATAACAGAATAATAATCACAAATTGTCTCCATCAAATCACTAACTGAGATGCTGTGAGGGGTCCTAATGGAGCACGAACAAGTCTTGAAGAAACTGTAAAAAGCCCAGTTCTGCATATTACTGCTGTGCCCCCATGGCAGGATATGAGTACCTCATGCCTTTCATTTTCATCTCATTTTCATTGGGACAGGTGGGTAAGTGCCAGTACTCCTTTTTTCAGGTGGGAACTGCTGACCAAAGGACTAAACAGCCTCGTGGAACATCCACAGGTGGAGCAGAGAGCTGATGTGTTGAGTTTGCCCTTTTCTTCAGTGCTGTTGCCCTCACCAACAAGCACCCCAGCAGGGCCAAAGGAGCGTGAGCCACCTACAGTGTAAGTACCTCAGCTTGCAGGGGATTATGCAAGCACCCACTGTTCCTCAAGACAGTAAGTGGTTTTTCGGCAAAATATTTGCACGCTTGAACTGCAGACACAATCCTGCACAGTATCCTTTCACAGGAGTGGAGGTCTCATGATGGTGCCTCTGTCCCTGTCCAATAAAGTGCATAAGCCAGATCTTTTTTGGCATGGAAATCACTGCTGAAATGCAGCAACTATCTGGCCCTCTGAGTGCTCTTAGTTCAGTTCATCTGGCTGTAGACACAAGGAGTCAGTCTACACTTTCATTTAGAAAGGCCAGGTTGTCTTTGCAGCGAGAAAGAGCTAGAAGTCTTTTTCCTTAATTTTTTCCTCAGAGCAGAATAAAACCACAGTGTAACCTTAACCTTTAAAATTTCCCAGTTTTTGTTTTTGTTTTTGTTTTTGTCTTTTCTGCAGATAGTTAATATCACACTTGTCATCCTTGCTGGCATCTTCATCCAGGCAATATTCTGGTAGCAGAGCTAGCAGTACCAAACAGAACACATCCCAGCTCAGCATCAGTGAGTGCTGCAATAAGTGCAACGACAGGCTGCTTTTCTCTTCAGCATGGCTCTTCCTTTTCTGTCACCTATTTGCTACTCCTATGGCATGAAGGGATGGGAGCAGAGCATCACTGCCATGTTAGTGACTCCTGAGGGGCAGCGAGGTCTCTTAGCAGGCATGGAATGTCTTGTGTGTCAAGCTGTGGGGTGTCTCCCTCCTCCACACTGGGGAGCAAGTCAGTGAGGAGGGGCCTGCACTTATTAGGTATCTGGAGTTGGCCGGGGCTCTGCTGGCATGCTTCTCCATCCACTTGTGCGTCTCCATCCAGCTGAGGCAGCTTGTAGCACCCACCTGGCCATGTGGCACGTGTGAATATTTTCAACACTTTCCCGGCATGCATTAGGTGACATGAAACTTCTGTCATAGTTATCATCCACACTTGGCAAAGACATCAAAGAGGAAGGGCTGAGTGGACAGCCCCCCTCAGCCCCAGCAAGGACTCTTTTTCAGGTGGGGTGGGAAACTCATCTGGGCAGGTCTAACGAACCTCATCCTGCAGCTCCTCTCACTTTTCAAAGAGGATGGTTTTGAGTAGTTTGAAGAACGTGGTACAGATTGAATGTTCGTTTCTTGCCAAGTGAATTTGTTGTTAGCCAATGTGCTCTAGCCGGGTTGAGCTTATCTTTCCCACTCCATCACTGAAAGTGCAAAACCTAGTTAACCAAAGCTTTCAGGTCTGCAGCACAGATCAGCTTAAGGTGTAACTCTTTAGGAAGGAATATTTTTAGGAAGAGGAGAGAGAGACCAAGCAAAACAAAGCCTAATTCTGATCCACTACTGCCTAAACATCACATTTTGATTCCTTGTGTCAAAATGACATCTGTTACCAAAAGTCTTTCTGCTTATTATTTGCTTTTAAAACTCAAGTCTTGGCTGAAAGGAAATGCTTTTCTTTAAACCTAAAGATTTGGTTGTCTCTAAAATAGTTTTTCTCACTACTTTTTGTTTTATAAGGGAACAGTGAAACAAAAGAGTTTTTTAAACTGTCACATGGCCAGTAAAACTGAAATAAGTGTAAAGACCTATTTTTTACACAGTTCCAAGCTCACCAAACTCTAATATAGGTAAGGCACTGCAAGTTTCAGTATTTCTTGTCTGCTCAGTATCTTTAACCACGGAGCTTATTGACATGTGCTAAATACACATGAAAGAGCTTTCATTCAGCAGTACCAAAGTGATGTAGGATGATAAGCCCCATTGAATATCAGTGGGAGCTCAGAACGCCAAAGCCTTCTTCAGTGTTTTTAAACCTCAGTTTAAGTCTGCACTTTCCTCACTAAATGTAATAAATTTGTAAATCGTAATGTGGCCCTTTGCACTTCAGAAATGTAGTTGTAACAGAATAAGAAAATAAGTCCTCCTTTTCATTACATTTGTCTTGCAACATATCATGTACATATACAGTGCATGTCATTGCAGGGTTGACGGTGCCAGATATATAACCATGTGTACCTCCAATACCCAAATCAGGCTTCTGAAACCTATTCAGGTTTTCGCCTTATTCAGAGATCTTATAAAGAAATAAGCAAAGATTTGACCAACCTCCTTTGTTTGCTGATAAAATTTACTAAACCTTCTAGCATCAATAAACCATTGAAGTCCATGTTTGCATTGTAATAATAATTGAAATATCACCGATGGGAATCTGGCCCTGTGTGAACAAACCCTTGAATGACAATTAACGTAGTAGTGAAGTTTGCTCCTAGAAAGAATTAAGATGTAATTGGATGGGTTGATCCAGAAAGCATACAATTTATTTATAAGGAGGCGGAGGGGAAAGAAGCAGCTACTTTTGACAAGGCACAGATTAGCATACAAGACTAGACTACATTATTGCACTCTAATTAATTGAACACTTTCACATCTATTTTTAATTTAGGGTTTTTTTACAAGGAGAAAATCACCTAACTATATTTTCACCTCCACAACTCTTTGTAAGGCTGGGTGATGCAACCCTCAAATAGATAACAAAGCAATCCTTTGTTTGTTGCATGCGTCACTGCCACCACTACCTCTGTTCTCCTTGTGGCTTCATTTGCATGGGTCAGCTTCTCCTACCATGGAAATAAGTTAAGACCAAGGTAGAGTGCATCTCATGCTGACAGGAATATGGTTTGGCAGCACACAGGAGAGCTAGAGCTGTTGGAGATAACTTAAAAGATGCATTGGGGTGAGGTCACCCAGCTACTGGATCTTTCACTCTTCTATGACCAGCCAAAAGTTGTGTTCAAACAGCTGACAGGAAGAATAGTCTGGGGATTAACCTGCTATGCTGGGAGAGACCCCAGTTCATCTCCTTTGCTATGCCACAAGCATGTCTCATGACCTCATCTCTAACATCCTCTACCCAGCAAGAAAATGAACTGGTTCCATGAGAAGTTAGGTCCACACCACTGGTTGTGGATCAGATCAGCTGAAGTCTGGTGGCCTCCACTCCAGCTGGTAAGGACTGGTTTGTTTCAGTAGCACATGGGGCTGGAAACTACTGGATGATGCAGGCTGCATTCACACTGCGCTGATTTTGACTGACTGATACCTGACTTGGTATGAGGAGAGCAACCAGAGGTGTGAACAGTAGTGCCTTTTGCCATTGGGCACTTCAGCTACTGCTTACTGAATCTAAGGCAGCTTTCTCATTGAAAGTGGTACATACTGTCTTGGTCCTTAGAAGGCCATAAAGAAAACTTCGGATTACTGCAAACAAAAGATTAGATAGAGCCTATTTGTCTCTCACGTATGTTTAACTGCTTCTGCCTACTACGTTGGGTATGATGAAAGGAGGATATGAAGAATTACCTGTGCTGGCATCAAATGCTTTTCCCAAGCAACAACATCACTTACAGCTTCAGTGCAGTTTTCCAGTCCATGTTGTTTTAAAAGACATTTTTAAAGAACAGAAATCTTGCTTACAGTTTTCCAAGGGTGACTATTTAGAAGCCCAGAGGAGACAAATGCCAGCATATATCAAAAATGGGACTCTTGAAACACATTTGGATGCCTGCAAAACACACCAAATTGAGTCAGTATCCCATTGGAAATCAGGTCTTAATTACTATCTGGAAAAAATGCCACCTTTTAAAATAAAGAAATACTTCAGAGTTGATTCGACAACACCATTTCAGAGTGGCAAAGTAAACTGGATCTATACCTTGGTGCATTCTATTAAAAAAGTAACATAACGTAGGTACCGCTGCTTAAAGAAGTCCTGAACTTCAGCAAACTAGTTCAAGTCCTGAAAAAGTTAGCAGTTTCTTATATAACAAAGTATCAGCTAAAAGAATCAGTAATAAATAGGTGTCTTAGGCTGTATCTTTGGCTGGTAGAACATGCAGACACATCCATTATCACCTTTTCACTTTTCACCTTCCACCTCTGGCTGTTGCAATAAGAACGGATTCAAGAATCAAAGGAATTCATAGGAGCAGTGAGGAACGTAAAGCACTGTATTATGCATATGAAATACTCATGGTAACGGATAGTCTTGGGCAGTCTGTGTAATTGCTGGTGAATATTATAGGAAGATTTGGATCACTGTCAAGACCTAAAACAAAGTGAAGGAACGACACTTTTTAGGTTTTGTCCCTTTTCAATGCTGAGTGAGTCATCATACTCTGGCAGTCTGTGAAAGTCACATTCCTGATTATATTGCTTGGTGAGGAAGAGATTCCTAATATCCTCAGCGAGTTTGGTGAGACCCAAAGCCAGCGCGAAACCTCAGCTGTAAACCAGGTCTGCATCTAAACCCTGCCTCCTTTTCTTACACAGATGTCTGTTCCTGTGATGCATGTCTGAAACTGGCATTTTCCTGCATGAGTCAATGTCAATAAGACATTTCTGCATGCTTCCTTTTAGGGAGAAGGTATTCAGTGAAATGGAGACTACCTTGGCATAATAAAAGTCAATTTGCAACAATAAAGGCTTTGTTCAACATTTTACTATTCAATATTTTTATTGATTTGAGGGACTTGAAAGTATGTTCATCAGTTTGTAGATGGTAAGTGGGAGGGCCTCTGGGCTTTGAAAAATGGACTGAGAATTCAAACTGATCTTGACAAAATAGAAAATTAATCTGAAAAATGATTTTAAAAGAAACTTAATTGTCTTTAAAAATATTAAGAAAATCAGGCAGAAATAATCAACAGTAAAAATACAGGTTACAAATACCTGAAGGTTATAGCTAGTCACAAGCTAAATGTAAGTCAAGAGTGATACAGACAATATATGCCTGGATAGAGGAATACGTTTGTTATGTCTAAGACATCTGAAGTCATCTCTCTGCTTCTTCACACTGATAAAGCTTTATGTGTATTTACTCATCTGGGCATTTGGGGACATCAAATTTAAACAAAAACATGAATCTGGCAGTAAATGCAGAGGAGAGCAATTGCGATTGAAGGGCTAGAAATCATGACCGTCAAAGACAGACTCAAAGCATTGCTGGTTGTTCAGCTCAGAGGAGAGCAAAAGGAGGTACGGGAGCAGTCCTCAGCTATGACCCAGGCTGCTCAGAGGAAGAATGGAATAACTTGTTTTCCATTTCCATTGCAGATGAGAAATTATTCTGTGAATTACAGGAAAAGGTCTTAAGCTCTGGCTTCAGGAAATGAACATTCAAACAGCAGGAGTAGCTGAGCCCTAAAGCATGTGTATCGCACCTTCACCTCTGGAGAGATTGAAGAGATTAGAGAAACATCCATCTTGGATAACTTGGGCAAGGCTTAACCAGCCTTCAGGCACAGCAACGGAATGTTTCCTGTTTACAAATTGACATTTTAAATAAATTGCCTTCATCAGAAGATTATTTTACCCTTCGCTGTATTCATGTGTTACTGATGCTCAGATTCACTTCCTCCATTTTTCTCAGGCTCACATTACTGATAATCTGAGAACAGACTTTTCTAGTCATCTGATCACTCTGACCATGTCCCTTGTTCAGAGACTGACACAGCTACAGGTGGTGGCCTCAGAGCATGAGACATGCTCATGATATATAAAGTGGAGGTATCCTGAGGATCAATCACACATTATTTCTGCTTAATGAGTTGCTCAGTGTCAGGCTAACCCACAACAAAACTGGAAGTGAAGGAAGAGAGCAGCTGTGAGGAGTCTGATCTGGCCAGATGAAACAATCATCTGAAGAGTGCTCAGCTGTGAGTTACCACAGCTCAGCTGGTACAAGGCATCTCCTTACACCGTGGCTGGTTATGTGCTTGAGCCTGGACTATCCTGATGTTACCTCACCAACTCTGATTACTCATGAAGGGCTTAAAACCCTAGGGCAGCTGTGTTTGGGAAGATCACACCGCTCTTGACCCTTTGGTGCTGGAGATCTGTGTGGAAATACAGCTCTAAATTTCACTTACATTTGGAGAAATTAATTTCTAATTAACGAGTCTTTATTCCTTTCCCTAAATATTCGCACGTAATTCAACTCCTACAACCAGTTCTTGTGAGTCTAGTAACTGGGAGTTTCCAACTCAGTAATTACAGGCTTCCTTGCCAAGTACAGGGAAATCAGTGTGAAATCAACAGTTTGAAGCCCTGGATTGTGTTCCTGCAATGGATCATTTCCTGTGTGCTGGGCATTCAGATGCAAGATCACACACGCTAATTTAGATAAGAAGGATCTTTGCAGCAGGGACGTGTGGTAAGAGGATCCAGAAACCGGTGCTGAGGGGACAAGAACAGAGTCAGAAGAAGGAAGGGGTAGGAGGAATTTCCTGTTGAACACACAGACACACACACACACACACACACACACACACACACACACACACACACACACACACACACACACACACACACACACACACACACACACACACACACACACACACACACACACACACACACACACACAGAGAGAGAGAGAACAAAATAGCAGCCACAAAGCTGAAAGCTTTGGCTTACGCCAAAGATGATATTCACTTTTATGATTCCTTAAGCAACAGGAGAGAGGAATGCATACATCATATGGAAGGATGGCAAACTATTACCCTATCCAAAGCCATTGCTCTTAACAGAAAGACACCTATTCACATCAGCAGCCGTGGAGTTTTTAAGGGCTTGATCTGATTTGTGGCAATTGTTGGATAGGAAAACTTCTGTTCCATCCATCAGTCTGGGTGGATAAGGGCCCACATCCTTAGCTGCTGTCCAAAAGCAGCGTACCTCATGATTGTCTGTACAGATATGCTTCCTCAACACAAAGCTTAGCTGCCTCCCAGCAAAGTTCTCTCACTCTAATTTTGGATTAGAGATAGGAGAAACATTCCCTATATAGTGTTGCTGGGGTACTTGGGTCAAAATGAGTGTTACCAGGGGAATGGGGAGGAGGAATCAAAGAACTTTTTCCCAGCATCTCCTCTCTTTCCTTTTCTTCTCTCCTCACAGCCTGCAAAGTTGTAGCTAGAATGTGTTTGGGTTTTTGCTTTTTGTTTTTTGTTTTTTTAAGAAAAAGATAAGCAGGGGGAAAAGATCCAAAACAGCAGCCCAAAAAGCACTGCTTTGGGATTTTCTTCAGGAAAAAAAGTTTGTAGGAAACCATCTTTTTCAATTCAGAAAAGCATCCAACAACCCCTTCTTTTCCTCCAAATACGACATTTCTTATGGTCAATTGTTGTCACATGTAAGACAAATTGATAAATATAGCAACTCTCAAGAACTACCCCGAAAGTGTTATTTCTTCTCAAGAATTTCAGAGCTTTGACATTCCTATGCTGCATTTGATACTATCACTGTTACTTCATTTCTTTGGCAATAGCACCTAGCAACCTCAATCATCTTGGCAGATGTTATGCAAACACATAGGTCTATTAACACTGTTCTGCATGCCAGCCACTGAGCTCTAATTTTATTGTTGGGTCTTATTTGCATAGCTGGTTAGTGTTACTACGCTACCTGCCTTTCAGACACCCTTGTCTCAGCCAGCTCTCTTGAAGAGCTTCTCTAAGTATAAGCAAGCCAAAACTTGGTTGAACCACTCTTCAAACTGTCATATTCTCTGAGACAGTGTTTTTCTTGCCTTTGGGCTGCCCCTTTTCAAAATTGGGTGCACCAACACAGGTAGATCAGGAGAGCTCAGTGCTTTCTAAGTGCTTACTGGGTAGTGTGTCATTTTAGAAACCCTGCTCAGGGCTTTGCTTGCTTTTCAACTGCTGCCAAACATTGTCCAGATGGTCTTAATGTCACATCACTGTAGGTCTTGTCTTTTCTAGTCTGTGCTGTTTTGTCCTTGCTTCTAACCTAATGCCTCAAGGACTATTTTTGGCCCCTTGCTTCATTTCCTCTCCCTTCTGTACATCAAGCTGGGTGAGTCACATTCATCCGTCCAGGAAACCTCATCTATTACCCCAATTGTTTTTGACTGAAAGGAGGTTAAGAGCAGTAATCTTCAGAGGACATTGTTCATGCTACCCCAAAGTGGTTCACCAAGGGTTTAGGTACTTAACATCGACTAGTTAATCTGCTCACACACAAGGCTTCCTTACGGTGTGTAATAGCACTGACTGCACCTCCGGGAATGGAATGTGCTTTGGAGAGGGAGCATCTTGCCAGGCCCCCGTGGTTATCACATGCTGCTGTATTTTTTAACGGTACCATGAGATCCAATTCTCACCTATACATGCATGCAAAAGGCACCTATGTATGCCAAGAGAAGACTGTATACAAATGTCCAAGTGCAAACATTCAGCTGTGATTTCTCTGCATGCAGAGTAGGTAAAGATGCACACAATCTTTGGATCTTAAATTCAGACAAGTGGACACTTTCCTCTAGCATTTTCCTTACCAATGTGATCATTAGAAACCTTAATTTCCCACCTTCTTCCCACCTTCTCCCATATTACAAGCAGCCATCCACTTTAAGTACAGCTCTGTCACAGTGGTCCCTTTTCCATTACTTTGGTCCTGTTCCTATTCTCAGGGAAGAAAACTTCTATGTCTTCTGCCACTTCTTCCAAGTTCTGAGATGCCATTTTTCCAAGCCTGTTGCTCTCATTATTGTCTTTAGTTTTTACGCTGTCCTGTCTGCTCAGTTTTAAAGCCAAATCCTATCTAAATATCACATTCCTCCAGAACAGGCAGCTCATTTTCTGGGATGCTACCATCCATATTGGCAAACACGAAGGCAAAGAAGTTATTTAAGCCTCAAGGAACAGTTACTCCTGCTCTTTAGAGGTGGAGTAGAGGTGACTTGTTGGTTTTGGAAACAAGGCTGTGCATGGTGGTAACCTAAAGTTGTAGACCCATTTGCAACCCTTAGTTTAACTACCCTGATTCCTAAAGGGACTGAGAAAGTTTTCTGATTAAAAAAAAAAAAAAAAGTCTGTTCTCTGCTTCTCATTGTTGAGGAAGGACAAGGTCAGGTCACCTGTTTATTATCAGGCTCTAAATAATCAGTGCTGCACTCTACCCTCAGCTTCTAGTAACCAAAATGTCAAGTACAATGACTGGTACTCATCATCTGAACTTGTTCCTACTCCGTGTATTGAGACAAAATGGCAGAAGGATGATGCAGCCCTTCATTCAATATAATCAATGCAGTGTGAAACATCTACCTCAAACTGTGGATGCCTTGTTGAATTTTGAGGCCAGGTGGGGTGAACTAGTGCATCTTGGTAGAATTCTAATGCTCTACAGCTTTAAACACTGGGCAAATGGGGTCCGTTTGTGTAACCGGGCCCAAACTTGTGATCCCTCTAGCTGGCCTATTGCACTGTAACCAATTCTACGAGAGATGCTGGGTTTGCCGAATCACACAGTCTCATGCAGTTCAGAGATGTTCAAACCACTGACAACCAACCTCACTCTGGCATCAGAATAACCCCATCAGTGACATACCCAAGCTAACACAATTAAGGGAGCTGAAAACACTTTCTAGAGAGATTCTAGAGTTGATTGACAGTGCCTCAGACAAGGTGTTCAGTTGCCATCAGACTTTGTATGACACTGAGCCAAACTCTCCCATTTCTTGCTTACCAGTGTAGATAGAGGCCCCTCGACTTCCAGAGAAATGGCTTTGGAGCCACATACAGCCATGCTAGATGGTTCTCAAGAGGAGAACTAGGTGTTTGCTCCCTCCCCCAGTTTCAGAATTACAAAACCATCTCAGAAGTGCTGCAAAACTTTCATTAGGGAAACAGATAACAAGGTAGCAAGATGCTGAGGATCACAAGCGCTGTGTACAGATTAATTTTGATAAGGAAGAAAGGTTTTTCCTTTCAATCAAAAAAAAAAAATCTACTTCACAGAATCCCCAAGCTAACTTGATCTTTCTGAAATCACCCAATTCCCATAAATCAAAGGTAGCTGCAATCATTCAACACCTCTGTGAAATCAGGACAAATCTTGAGCTTTTCTTATTTCCAGGAGCAATTTAATACAGCAAATGCAAACCAAAAGATCCAGCCCAGCCTGCCTAGTAATCTCCTGAGAACTGTTCTGTATATCCTGAAGCAGGGCTGACAGTCAGCTGATGGGACCAAACAGCATCCAAGTTAAAATCAATGCAATCCAGTGAACAATGGTTTCAAACTCAGTGGGATGGGGACTGGAAGGTGTGGTGGGTTTTTGGTTTGTTTTTTTTTGTTTGTTTGTTCGTTTGGGGTTTTTTGGTACATGCACAGTGTGATGTTAGACATATTTTTCATGTGGACAAAATGAGAGTGAAACTCTCAAAGGTCACACAACACCCTGCCAGACCACCAAGATGAAGATCTGGGATCTAACAACTCAAACCATGGATGAGGCCACAGGACCTTATCAAAGCTGTATTAAAAGAGATAAATTTTATGAAATTAATATTAAGGAAATGCAAAAATATATATACAACATTGGAGTTTTTTGAATCTTTCCAATCCCACTCTAATTTCTCACCAGTTTGTAAGTGATGGGTGAATATGGTCATATAGGCTTGGGACTGCAGAAACCAACATACTCGGGCACAAAAATTGGTCTCGGACTTATCACTCGCCTGGTCTGTAACACAGCTTTCATTTCTAGAAGGCAGGGACAGCAATCCTGACAACTTTGGTAGAATCCTTAAACTCTGTAAACGGCACTGCATTGTACTTTTTGGCACCTGGAGAATGTTTTGGGGTCCTGGATCCAACCATCCTGGATTTTTGTGCCAAGGCTGCAGATAGCCCCTCCTGCAGAAAGCATCAGTATCAGTGCAGGTATTCAACACGAGAAAGGCAGACGTAGACGGACAAGAGTACAGAAACAACAAATCCATTGGTCAGCATATGTCAGCCAGTGATCTCAGCACAACAGAAACCCGAGCACTTTGAGGGGGGGGTTTGGAGGACTCTTTAGCAAAAAATGTTTCAAGAAAGGATTTGGAGAAGAGAGGGCAGCTTTGCAGCCAGGGCAGCAAGTGGGAAGGTGTGGGAGAAGGCATCAATGCTCCCAAGCAGGTGAGTGGGCTCAGTGGGATCTTTTGCAGAACCTGAGAGGCAGGAGAAGCAGCAGACTTCTGTCTGATGCTGGGGGGGAATCAGCAGCTAATGAAAAGGTGTAAAGACAGTTAAATAGCTAAACAGTCACAGCAGCAATGGTCTAGACAGAAATGAGTACGGCAAAGTAGCGTTTGTTAGGGTCAGAGAAGTGTTTTTGTAGTAACTGCAATGCAAGAGTTTTATTGGCATGTGTGGGTAGAGAAGGCTGGGTTTTTCGAGGTGTTGTGCAGTCTGAATAGGCAAAGTTAGTACATGGCCTAACTGCACAAGTCTGGTGAGAATCCTGAATCAAAAATACTCATGAATGGTTTCCCCCCACTCCTATTATTATTGTTGATGTTGTTGTTGCTGTTACCATTATTTCATCAGTTCTAGTGGGATACATTTATTCTTCATCTGTCAGGCAGCTGCTGCAGAGCAGTGATCCTCTGTGTATATACAGCTACCTTGGTGACCCAAGTAATTACAGAAATACTTCATAGTTTTTTCTTCCCTAGGCACCATGGAGATGAAATCCCCGGGACAGCAGGATATGGGTTTGGTCCGTGACTGTGGATCATCACTAAATTGTTTCCTGAGCTCCTGTCGCCACCCTTTAAAGATTAACGTGAGTGGAACATAAAACAGAGTTTTCCTCTCAGACCTTTCACTTCTGCTGCTTACAAAGGAGGATGAACACATCCCACGTGGCCTCAGTACTTGAGGCAGAACATTCAAGCCTGGCAGGTGAGAAATAAGGGGCATGTCATTGCACGTTGAGGTGCGGTGGATGGGAAGGTCACTAGCAAACTGAACACACAGCTCCACAGCGCACTTCTCCAGGCACTTCTGAGAACAGAGCCATATGTCTACAGGGCAAGACTGAGCCTTGGTCAGGGTCATCTCTTTGTCAGAAGGATGCATTTCTTGTTTTCACGCCAGCTAGCAGCAGAACACAATGCAAGTGCTACCGTTGTCCTACCATGTGTTGAATCCTTTGTGTCAAGTGGCACTCAACCTCAGAAGGTAATGCTCAGGCACAGTTGAGTCCATACTATTCATTCCAATTCACATACAGATGCTCAGTGCTATTATTGCATGAGGCCCCTTAGCTTAGCCGAAACCCCAGCAGTACTCTACACTTTTGAAATGATGTATGCTGCAAGGTCCTGGAAGATTCTCAGTTTTTTGCACTCCAGATACTAGGAGCAATGACTTGCAGACCTTCACAGATTTATGAGCCACACTATTCACTGCACCGCAGTCACCATTAGAAACATTAAAGAGTTAGATCTAACTAGCTATTTATAGAGTGACATGTGAGCACCTTCCAAATCACTGAAAAAGCTCAAGGCTGGCTCATTTTGTCACTGGAACCAAAGGATGGTATTTCAAAGTACCTGACCATGCAAATCTGCACCCCTGCATACCCGACAGGTCAGCAAAGTGTAGTGGAAGCCTCTGGCAGGATTCTTGGGTGGCACGAAAGGAGGTAAATCCATCAGAGTCAATGGAGAGGTGCTGATTTATGCCAGTGGAAAAGCTGATGCCTTGGGGGAACTTCGCAAATGCTTTAGTCACACATTCCAGTTCATCCGGAAATTCTTGCAGAGACGCTTCAAAATGCATGTGTGTGCATGTGTGAATCTAGCAAAGTCAGTTTTTTAGTATTTTTTTTTTCTGCACTGGGTGGGAATATCTTTATCCAGTTTGCTTTTGGACTGTACGCCAGCTATTCAAACACTAGTCTTCCCTCATGTTCTAGTTCCATGCTCTGGTGTCCCCATGTTTCCATGTTAAGGACTCCTACTAAGCCTGTACTTGCCGGGCCCTCACCTTTCTCATTTTACGTTCCCAATGCATCTTCTTAATGTTGTACCCTGAACATCTACACACCACATCTCTGTCATGCAGCACTTACCCTGGCAATGCCCCAGGCACCACAAAACATAATGTGGAAGAAAAGCTTAGTTTCACAGCAGCCCACATCAGAGGTCAGCAGCTCCACTGCCACTGATGTAAGTTGGGAAATACCATTCACTGGGTGTCCTTCCATTGCATTATTTTTTATTTTTGCAAATCCCTTTTAATAGTACTCAGGGTTTTATTGCATTTATTCAGTCTTCATGGAGATAATTTGACAGAACTCATAATCCTTTTCTGCATCAGCATGAAAGGTGCGTGAAAGGAGGCAAGAACTGACCAGTGTGGATGAGAAAGGAGATGCTGACAAAACTTCTGGATTTTTTTCCCACTTCACTGTAGAGAACAGGCCATAGACTGGGCAACATAGATGTCTTTGTAAGGGAGTTTTACAGTTCTGGTCATCGTGTGATCCTCAGCCTTTCCTGAACTAAGGAAACCTCTCTATAGCAAGAAAGAATACTGAAGAGCAAGTCCACTGACAGTTGAATAGTCTGTTTATTGCCATTAGTTGTATCTCTGTCAAGGGACAGAAGGAGAAAAAGACACCAGTTATCAGGCAGGAGCTGCTGGTAGGAGACAAGGGAAAGCACACAGCTACTGTGAAATGCTTACATGTCCTAAGGTGTGCTTCAGCTTCTTGACACATTGGTATTTTTCAGCAAGATAGTATGAAGCACGTGCACTTCTTCAGGATCCACTGTTTGTGTGACTCCCTGGTATCCCTCGCGGGCTTCCGAAAGTGAGAAACCAAGCTTAGTGAAGTAATGGAAAATCACCAGAGAAATGTTGCCTGACATGTTCTGCCTTTTCTCAGCCTGTGCTGTTTCTGTAATCCTGATCTCATCCTTTTCTCCAGCATCAAGCCTGGATCCAGAGGTGGTAACAGAAGCTTGTCATCTCAGTTGCTTGCAACTTCACCAAGCTTCAGAGAAGCTGTCAGTATGAAGACACTAACTCCTTGCCTCCTCTGCTGCTGTGGCTGAGAAGCCATCAACCTTTAAAGCCCCCTTCTCCCTGTTCCAGGGCCACAGGGATGAGATAATATGGCTTTAATCCCTCCAGTTAGCTCTGCTCCCATTAGACACCCCCGCCCTCTGCACTACCTTTAATAGAAAGTGGAGAATGTGATTCCTACTGCAGAGCATCTGTTTCACTTTAATTAAGTTTCCAGTTGTTAAAGGGTATCAAGTGAACCCTGTGCTGAGATAGGCAGATTTGTGGGACTCGTTGAAACAGGAATGTGCAAAACCAAACAGGACCGTTTGGTAGGGGGTAGGCAAGAGTATTGCCACCGAGCAGGGACTGCGAGAGAACATGCTTAAATTAGACTGTCTGCTGACTTGGTGGATGCTTCATCCTGCAGGCTGTGGCACCTGCAGGGGGGGTTTCAGTGAGGGGAGACACAGACTTTTGATTCACAAGGCAAAGACTGATCAGACCCTGCCAGTCTGTGGTGCCCCTCCCCAGTGCTCCCCACAGAGGAGACTGGAGGCCTCTGAGACCATGCCCATAGCAGGCAGTGGGAGGAAATTCTGGAGTCCCCAGCCAAGCCGAGAGCAGGTGCCAAATCACAGGGAAAGCG
>NW_010422659.1:72727-90320 GCF_000710305.1 Buceros rhinoceros silvestris | reverse complement strand
AAGAGCAGCACCAGCTCTGTGGCATTCTGAGCAGCTGGCTCTTGCCAGCCAAGAATTCTGACAGCCCACACGGCTGGGGTGCAGGCAGGGGTGACTTGCCACACATCCACAGAGTGAATCCTTGGGAGTGCTCTTAATCCTCTGTCACCTTGAGATGGAGCTTTGGCTCCTCACATAGGCTGACAAACAGCTGGGGACAGGGAAAAGGTGACCGGGTCCCTCCCGAAGAGGAAAAAGGAAACCGTGTGTTTAAATCAAAATTGAAATCTTTAGTTTCAAATTGAACTTTTAGCAGTGCATTGTCTCTAAACAAAGGCCATCCCTTTGAGGGCTTCGAACAATTGAAACCAATTGTTTTGATTCACAAGGAGATTCCATCCAGAGCAATGATCTTGCATGGCAGGTTTTGCCTTCATTGAATTGGCACCTCCCAGCAGAAAACCTTGCCTTTGGAAAGTTTCCAACCATCTCTGCTTTGGAAACAGTGCTTAGGGCAAATCACACTGCCACATCAACACTGAATCATAGTTCAGATGGAGATAAAAACTTAGAAGATTTCCAGAGCAAGTTGTTTCACCACACCCTTCACTCAAAATCTTTTTCCCACTTAGAGTTCTTGCAAAGGGCAATGGACATTGTTATAAGTGTTTACATTGCTGGTCTCTGCCAAATTAACATGATCACTGTCACCACCATAGGAGCTTCTAGGTAATGCTAACTACTTGCAAGGAACAATTTCAGAAGTACTAAAAGCAGCCAGGATAAATAGTTGCACTTAATTATAGCTCCAGTGAAGCACTCCACCACACCAAAGGAGCTTAAATTGTAAATTTTTTGAAAATGCAAAAAAACCCGCTACTTCCAAGTTTTGTAAAAGCAAGTTGCTTTTACACCTTACTCATTGCCTTTTGTTCTTTTTAGCACAGGTTTGGTTGCCTTTTGCTCTTTCATACATCGATTCCACAGTCACTGTTGTATCAGAAGGTATGTTCTGAGCAGCAAGTGAGGAACCACCTAAAATATCAGTCTGTGTCGTGAACCAGATTTACACAGACAATTTTATGATTGTCTGCTTTTCAAAAGTTGTCCCTTGCTTGCCTTGAACCTCCTAAGGAATTTACTTTCACCATATTCCTGCTATGTAGGATAGCGTGGTTCCCACTGACTTAAGCACAGATAATGGTGTGCTGTAGAAGACTGAACAGAGGTCATCTGAACCTTACCCTCAAGCCTGAACTTCAAGACTGCTTTCCCACTTTCAGTTGCATGCAGCAAGTCTCGGTGTATCATCATCAGTGTGAAATAACATAACCACACCAAAGGAGGAAAATAACTGGGAAACATGTGAGTAACTGAGACAATACAGAACTGCCAGAACCATGGCAGCTGCCAAGGGCAGCTTTATGGTTTGACATTATACACATCCAGGTAAAGTATAATTTTATATGTATTTCCCGGGGGCCACAAGAACTAGCACAAACATACGAAGAATTTTCTACTATTGTCACTTTGGGGATGAAGTATTGAAAGGTCTATTTCACCAGTGGCTGCTTCTGGCTGTTTTCCCTCCCAAACTCTCTAAAGCAGGTTAAATGAAGACATTCCTTCAAGAATGTTAAATCTACCATGATAATACAGGGAATTACACAACCCTGTATCCTGCCAGAACCTCTTTTAAATTAGCTTTCCCAAACCTTTCTAAAAGCTTCTATTAGATTTCAACAACAATAACAGGAGCCTAAACACTGTAAACAAAGTATTTTTTCCATGCTGAACAGTTTAAGGAAAAAAAAAAAAAGAAAGAAAGAAAAGGACAGAATGGGAAAAGTACCAAGACCATACTTGGTCTGATTGTCTTGTGGCTTCAGCAAAACTTCAGATCAAGCCCTGAATTTTGTCAAACAGGGTCATGGCTGGTCTCATCCCATACTGCTTCGTTAAGTCTTCAGCACCCTGTAGGAGAAAGCCCTTTCCCTGCTGCTTTGTGCAGAGTGACCTCCTACAGCTTCCTTCAAGCTGGAGTGGCACAGCCTTAAGCCTCTGCTGAAATGGGCAGTGCTCCCTAAGGAACTGACTTTCCTAATTCTTGTTAAAATCGATGTCTCAATATCCTCCCTGCTGCCTGGAAAGTCTTGGCCAAGCTTTGTCAGTAAGATAGGGTGAAATATAGCATCTTGTAGTGGAAATATTAATTAACTACTGTTTCTGAAGTGTATTGAACATGGAAATCTTTCATGTTCTCGTATCTCTGTCTTGTCTTATCTGCAATATGGGCTTTCTGGCCCCCCTATCTACCCCAACCAATATTTTATATAAACATGAAGTGCAAAGCCTGCACTGACATCTTAGAGGATGAGCCAAGTGACTATCATTCCAATATTTATTTCATGAGAAGTTAGAACATTTTGCACTTTCCTCCACAACTCTTTCAAAAGCAGCTCATTTTTTCTTGCTGGAAGAGTGCCCATTGTTCATTTGACGCTAAAGATAGGGCTTTGCTGTTTTCTTTTAAGTCAGTGATAGGAGGGTGGAGAGCAAAGAGGGAGTTAAGCTTTATTATGCTGCCTTGTCAGAAGGATACAGCATTATGCAAAAGGAATGATATGGAACGATAAATTGCTTTCTTTTCCATGCACTCTTTCTCACTGGCATACAGATTTCAAACAATATTCTTCCTTCGCTTTTCCTGGCAGACTGGATTTCAGATGGCTATGTAGGCACTTTGTGCACCTTGCTTGCCTCAGTCATTTAGGAAGCGGCAATCAGTTTTCTGTGGCCCTCAAAATTTATGAATTAATGGGGCAGGAGGGCGGTGCTGTTTGTCTGGTTTAAAAATCTATCTTAATATGCATTTGATCTCTTTAGTGTTGGAGCTTATAGTCTGGAATGAACAATATTCCCTCAGAGTAAAGGCAGGCAGAGCGTTACATCCACAGAAGAGTAACTGGGGCACAGAGGCACCAAGTGATTTGCCTGAGGTCACACCAATATTGCATGGAGAAGCAGGGACTCAGGCTTGCAGCTTCCCTGTCTTTAAAGAGGAGGGAAACACTGGAGGACTGTGTGAGCTATCAAGAGAAAACAGGACAGCTGGTTGCTTTTTTCTGTGGCTTCACAGGATGAACCAGAATGAGTGATGCCCCTCCTGATTTGTTTTTCTAACAACGTGTCCCTACCTCCCAGCTGCTCACTTCACTGCAGCATGGTGTGCAGCAGGATCATTTTATAGACAATAAAATATTTCTTTGCGTGTATTTATCATCCCTGAAAGTGGAATCCCTCATGGCTGTATGGTGTGCAGTGAGGAACACATTGCAGATTCTCAGAGAATTCCAGTGTTGAAAATGATTAACTTCCCTGTGCCTATGAGGAATAGGACCAGGAAATTGCTAACCCTGTAAATTGTCTCAAATATGCACTTACTAAAGCCTTTAAAGAGCAATTACTGTGTGTTAACTGAACACCAATCAACTGTAAAAACAGCAGTTATGTGGGTTTAATAGGTATATAAAGGAGAAAATCTCACCACCCTGCAATTAATTCTAAATCACATAAAAATTGTAACTTGTACACTTATTGCTTATTAATACAAAAAAACATGTACAGCATGTTAAAACATTTAATTAGCACTTCATTACAGGCTAAAAGTTAAGTATCAAATTATCACTAAAATACTGTTGAGCTCATCATTAACCACGTGAAACAACCCCCCAACATGTAGTGCTAGGGTCGTTCTAGTAATTAGGTACTTTCAGCTACCGTTCAGTGATTTTATATTAGCTGTGTCCCATACTCTGTCAGGAACAATGATGTATCATCCAGTTTCACTGTCTTCAGAATCACCTTTCTTACAATACAGAATGTTCCTGACAAAGCCAGAAGACAAAGAAGGGGCAGCAGGAAGAGATACTCCTGAGCAAGGTCTTCAGCCTTTCCTCTCTATGAAGCTGTGTTTAAAAATCTGGCCATAAAGGGTATATTAATGGTAATTCACAAGGTGAAGAACTTCATCAGAAGCTATAAGCCCATCAGGAGAGAGAGGAGAGTAAATTTACAGTGAAGGTCTCCACATGGAAGGGGAGAAGTTTAGTAGTAAATGACACCAGCAAATGGGCTTGCGGCAGAGGCCAGAAAAAAGGAGGAGCTGAAACGAGAAAGCTAGAGGCCTCCAGAGTTGCTAGGAAGAGAGTGAGGTACTAGACATGGCAATAGGAGTTTGAAAAAGTAGAAAAAGGCGAGGGTGGGGGGCACTTCAGGCTTGACTTACAGTCAAGATGGATGCTTACTAGGGATCCCAGAGGGAAGGAAAATAATAGCCAATATATGCCATTGGGAACTTCATCCAATCACACAGTCTGTTGACAGAAGGAAACCACAACATAGAATTACCCTTTGTTTAGTCTAAATCAGCTGCCAGTATGCACATACACCACATGAAAGGCGAAACCTGAACACGTTCCCAGAATGTCTTCTTGAAAAAGCCATCTGCTGCCCAAGCTAATGTTACCATCCTCCCCATCACAATGAGTTCTGAAAGGATAAATTCCCTTTTCCAGGCAACATAACATCCTCACCTCAGCAACTTAGCTTAAGGCTGCCAAGAGAGTGGTTTCTTCACAGAGGCTCTCAGTCGTTGGATGCAGACCCACAGAACAGGCACAGGTGTAGCAGGGGTTTGCGCTCAATTAACACAGCCCACCAATCGTATGGGTTTGTGAGGGGCTATGGACTTGCACCACAGCTTCAGAGAAAAGGAGGGATAATGAATGTTTAGCACAGAGGAAGGTAGAGCTACCAGCAAGCCATATGGGTTATTGGAGGGAGACCTGTGCTGTCATGCTTTCTTCTCTTGCAGAAGGTGGTAGAGGAAGGACATCCAAACAGCCCCCCGACTTCTGAGTGGCAGGTGTGAAAGTGCCCAGTCAAGGTGAAGGTGTAACAAGAGAGGGCCGTCTCTTGGCCCCAGTCACAGAGATGCATGGTCTCTTCTCACCAGAGTGGGTAGGAAAGCCTTCCGTTCCTCAGAAACATAATTTAACCAACCCCAAGAAGGTGGGTAGATGTGTTGCCCCTTGGGAAAAGGGTGTCCACTCACTAACTTTGCCCAACTCCTATATGGCATTGCATTTTTACTCATCCTGGTAGTAAATCTGAATTTGTGGTGCCCCGCCAACTTTAGATACATGTCAAAAAAAAAAAAAAAAAAAAAAAAAAATTGTGTGCCTTTCATGCACAAAGGTTTAACATAAAGCAAATATTTAAATCACAGCATTTTCCCTCTTGATGTAATGATATCTGTGCACTTACCAAGAGGACAGATTTAAATGTGGGCAGTTAAAGAACTAAGAGGTGATAGCTCCTTGTGGTGGACTGACTTTAGCTGGTCACCAGGTACCCACCAAGATGCTCTATCATTCTACCTTCTCAACAGGACGGGGAGAAAAATGTAATGAAAAGCTCAAGGGTTGAGATAAGGATGGAGAGGTCACTTACCAAGCAGCATCACGGGCAAAACAGAGCTTGGAGAAATTAATTTAAATTATTGCCAATTAAATGGAGTAGGATAATAAGAAATAAGAACAAACTTAAAAAAAACTTCCTCCCCCCCCATCTCTTCTTCTCAGGCTCAGCTTCATTCCCAACTTCTCTACCTCCTTTTCTGAGCAGCACAAGGGAATGGGGGTTACAGTCAGTTCATCACATGTTGTCTCTGCTCCTTTCTACTTAAGCTTTTCTCCTGATCTAGTGTGAGGTCCCATCCAAGGGACACAGTTCTTCACGAACTTCACCAGTGTGGGTCCTTTCCATGGAGGGCAGTCCTTCAGGATCAAACTGCTCTAGCATGTACTCCCTCAGGGTCAAAGGTCCTACCAGAAAACCTCCTCTCCATGGGCTGCTGTCCTGCCAGAAGCCTGCTCCATCGTGGACTCTCCATGGGCTGCAACTTCCTTCAGGGCATATCCACTTGCCCTGGCATGGGGTCCTCCTTGGGCTGCAGGGGAATCTCTGCTCTGGTGCCTAGACCACGTCCTCTCCCTCCTGGTGTGTGCAGGGCTTGCTCTCTCACATTTTCTGATTCCTCTCTGACAGATGCTGTTGCACAGCTTTTCTTACCCTTTCTGAAATGTGTTATCACAGAGGAACTACCATCATTGCTGATGGGCTCAGCTTTGGCCTGTGGTGGAGTCATCTTGGAGCCAGACGGAGCTGCCTCTGTCCGACACGGGGACAGTTTCTGGTGTCTCCTCACAGAAGACACACCAGTAGCATCTAATACCACCAAAAGAAAAAGTACATTGCCAGGTAAAACAAATACACTCCTAATCCCTGGAAACTGATTCGTGTCTTTAGAAACCATCAGCAAGAGTACCAGCAATCCTGATGCCATCTAAACAGCAAAGTAACTGATTTTTGTCTTTACCAAGAGTTTGGACATTATGAAGCTGCTCAGAGGAAACATATCTTGAAAGTCATTGGAGAAAAATGGATCTTTTTACACTCAGCAGTCAGGTCTATATTCTTTGTTCAGGGGATGTTATTCTTAATCTGGTATTTGTTGCCTAGCTCTGAGGTGGATTTAGTGTCCTTCTGTGCACAGGAACAGATGTTCAGTGCAGTTTTCAGGGCTGGACCAGTTTTACAGTTGGCTTAATTTGGCAGGATCCAGCTCCACAGTCCAAACAGTCCTTCCTGGCTTTATATTCTTATTCTGGTAAAACAGCAGGGGAGGTCTTCAGGCTAATGCCATGGCCAAGGTCCCAACTTACCACCATTTATTTTCTGTTTATGACGGAGTTTGCCAAGATGCCATAATTTCCACTACTTCTTATAGCAGTTCTCCATCTAGCAAAGTGAGATATTAAAACCTCCTTCCGCTCAGACAGTAAGCCATGACTTATTTGTCCCTTAGTTGCTAAGGTTTTTTGGTGAAGTGTTTATGCTCTGTTCATCCTACAGCAAGCACTACAAAAGTACTTGTGCGATATGACTTTATGCCATTGTCATGTACAAAAAGATTAGTGTCTTGTTCCATTTTTTATTCCATCCTCTCACATTAAATTACTCTCTTTGAGAGAGCATTAGTGACAAAGGATACTAACAGGCTCTTGATCAAATTATGACTACCATCAGTGAAAAGAAACATGAGAATTGAAATAACTGAAATGTTTCATTAACAACAGAAGCCTTCCTAGTGCTGTGGTTCCTCCATGAAGGGGACATTGAAATGGTGATAGGAGACATTTATAAATAGTTTCAAGTCCTTGTCTCTCACTGGAACATAAATAGGAATTAAGGTTTAGCAATTTTGAGTGCAAGTTCATATAACTCTTACTGCTTTGGGAGTACTTGAAGTGAAACTATTATAGATTTAGTGAATTTTTTTCAGGACACAGGGATGCTAGTCAAAAGAAGACTATGACTACCTTTAAAAGAAATAATTTCCTGCCCTAAAATTTGACACAATTAGGACTAATTAAAGCTGTGCTGGGAACCCGCTGTTGAAGAAGCAAACAAGATTCCTCACTGCTCACAGAGAGCTTAAGATGTCTGGGAAAATTTGTGCAGAGCAAAGCAGTCCAGCAATGAAACAACTGCACAGAAAGGTTGTTTAAGAACCATCAATTTAGATGTTCAGATTAGAGATAGGTCTGAGCCATGGAGTGTTGATCAGGATTCAGACATGCTGGACATTATTTACCTCCCAACTTCTTCAAAGCTTATAAACATTTTGGATCTGAAAGGATAGCTTGCACCCAGCACCAGCTCCAAGAGATCAGACACCTCAGTGGTGAAAAAAAGTTCTTGCATTGTACCTCACTTCACCCTCTGCTTTGAGGTCTATAAGGAAGCAGTACCAGGTCGGCAAGGATGGTAGTTACAGATAACCCCATGAACAGAGAAAAATTAGGAAGTGAGCTTGTACCATGACTCTCTGGTTTTGCCTTTTTCCCTTTTCCATCCTTAGCTTTCAGATTATATTAGACATCTGAAAAATATAAACATAATGGCCTGTTTTGAGATAGTTAAGATATTTTGATAAAGGGCAAACCACCTTCACGCGCGTAAGAACCAATCACAAAATGAAGGTTTTGTTATTTGCAGAAAGTATGTCTAAAACACAGACTCAGTCAGCAAACTGTCAGAAAGCAGAAACTCACTTCAGTGCTGGAGACAGCTCATCTGTATCACACCCTTTCTGTTTCATTTACAGTCTTTGCAGGTGTTCATATCAGAATAGAGCTCTCTGAAATTGAACCTGAACATTTAAAATTGAGAAATCTTGGAGGCTTGTCTTATTCAAGACGGTCCTTCTACATGAAAATCAAAAAGATGCCCTCTTTGCTGAACAGATTAACCACCTGTGAGCACAGCACTTCTCCATTGCTGACTGATGGCGGTACCTGATCATGCTTCTCCTTGAACGCAAGGTATGTAATCATAGAATTTGCTTTCAAGGATGACACGTGTGTGTCTTCTGTTTTTCCCCAGGCAAAGACCAAAAGATCTGCAGCAGATGACTGAAGTCCTGTGCTGTAGGTGAATGGAGACTCTCCACAAAAAGTGACTCTTTCATAGCTGCAGTCAGAAAGAAGTGCCAGGATGCTCTGTTGGTCACTAGCGCACCTCTAATAGGAGCTCCAATATTAAGTCCTGAACTCACACCTCCTGCAATGGAAAGCATGCTTTTCGGATGTTTTCTAAACCAGTCAGATACCAAACTATGCCAGCAGGCCCCCTGAGACTTCTACAAACCCCACTCTGCCATTGTGGATGTTGAAAGACAGGGAGGCTTCCAATGAAGTAGTGCATTTGCTTACTTTTACCACCATGTGTGTAAACAGCAGTATTGTTTTATCTCTTATTCCTTTTTTTGTTTCACTTCCAGAGAGCACAATGTCCCTGGGAACAGCCAACGCACTCAGGGACAGCATCCATTTGACATAAATTAACGGGAAAGGAGCATCTCCTTGTCAGGTTTCCAATTAAATTACATGGAAAGATATCAAAGTTGCAGCATGAATCCCTGCAGAATGAGGTCCTAATTGCTAACATGTACGTTAAAAGGATTAAGTAACAACATACATTTAATCTGATGATAAGAATATAATTATACTTTTGTTGCTGCTGTTAGCAGAGTTAATTACATGGGCTGTGATACCTACATCTGATGGCCTGTCCTTCCTGCTTTTGGTGAATGGGACAGAAGACCAATCGGTTCCTCAGAGAAGGATCAGGCATGTTTAAATTAATTCACTCCCCCAAAAAAGCTTTTTTTCTGCAACCAAGCTGAAAAAGTACACCTCCTGTTTGCACCTCCGCTCTAGGACAGACCATGAGGACTAAGACAAGCACACAAAGATACTCTTTTGATTGCCAGATGGGTTATGTCTGGTCGTAACTGAAGCCTAGCAGACAACTCTTGTTTTCTTGCCTTACTGTATGCTCCTTCCTTCCAGGCAGGGATGGTGTCTGTACAGTGTCAGTCATGCCAGTACATAACCCTGGGCTTCCGCTAGCACCAACAACCACGGCAGTGTTCTCAGACTCCAAAATAACAATAGCCCAACTCCTACCAGCTCCAGCATGGCCAGAATGTGTGGTGTGGTTCCTAGGAGAAATCCTGCAAAGGAAGGTGGAAGGGGTGATTACAGGAGCAGCGGAGGAACAGGGACAGCAAATCTCATTTTCTAACCTGTTTTGCAGGAGGAGATTCTTACAGCAATAGCAAGAAACACCCTGTGGGTGCAGCAAGATGTTTCAAAGGCCTTTGTTCTTTCTGCAGACAACATGCTTTTATTTATTTACCTATGAGAAACCAAATCCTTTCTACTTCTGAATGACTGTTTTTACTCAAATCCTGTGGTTTCAACAATCACATACCTAGAAGTCCTGAAGAGTCTAAGAAGAGGAAGATATTTTCTCTGGAAATAACACATCAAAGACTCATGGCTTTATAGAACTTGCCTTCTAATTATCTACAGGTTCATACAGACCAAAACCACCTGTGCTTTTACTGCGGCATCTCTGCTAGATGACATCGGTGACATCAGTCTAAATGATTCCACTCAGACTTAAAGCATCATTTGGCCCAGTAGCTTAATATGATTTCTTTCATTTGCAGGGAAAAGTTAAAATTTCAGTCCATTTTCAACACAAGTTTAATTAAATTGAGGCATAGCTGATAAATACATTTCTTTCTTTAAACAACAGAGAGCACAAGAGAATGGTTGCACAGTGACAGATTTCACTTAGATTTGGAAGTCATGGATGCACAGCTGGCTAGACTAAGCTAAGTTCTTCATTAATAGAAGTGTAAACTTAATAGAGAATTCAAGAATCAAGCTGAGGCATATTTGATTTTACACCACTATTCAAAGAGACAAATAATTTGAAAAGAAGAGAAGCAAATCTTTTTTCACTCCAGCAGCTGACTTAATTTTTTTTCCTAAGGTTCCTAGCTGAACTTAATCAATTGGAATTCTTGAGACATTATTTTATGTACATGAAAAACACATTTTATGAACAATGTAAGAATAACAGAGATCACACCACTAACTTTCAGGAGGCATTTATTTTTGGGATAATAATTTTCTTAATGATTTTTAGGGTAATAATTTTCCTAATAATTTAGGATAGACAATTTTAATTTTTTTTTACACAAAAATATGTTACCAAGAGGTCAGTAAAATTTAAAATGGAATCAGTAGCAAAAGTACCTTAACTTATATTACTGTAACATAAAATAAATGTGAAATAGGTAGGATTCCTGCTTCTGTACATAAAAATATCATCAGAACAGATTAAGATGAGACTTTCATTAGGGACATTATTCCCTTCCTGCTCACCATGGTATTTCCTGATTTTTCCTTCAGGAGTCAAGACACTGAACTAGATGAGGAACAGACTTGATCTGATCAATTCTCACATTCTGCTAGAACAAAAAAGACCTCAAGATGCAGTAAAAGAAAAGCCAGTAGTGCTACCTGACACTCAGCTACACACTCCATCTGTTGTTACAGAATGGAATGCAATACAAGAGAAATACTTTTATTTTTGCTTATTTTTTGTGCTGTTTTCTTTATTTTTTTCCAGTTTGACAGAACTTTGGATTGGACCCATCCAATTGTATCGGAATACTGGCTCAAACACAAAAGCAAAGCAAAGTCAAAACCCCACCACACTGACACTATTTTGTTGGATGTTTCACTTGATTTGTAGCATATTGCGTGAGTGCATGATACAAGTCAGAACTGGTTAGGTTTGGAATTCAGAAATACAGATCAATATCTTCTACATGGTAGCAGTTTTCTACATCTAAGAGTGTTCAGTGCTGTCCCCTGCTAATGATGCTAATAAACCCATGGGAAAAGTCTGATAAAATTTGCTATGATCCTGCAGAGAGATCATTGCCTTCGGTACACTAGATGTCACTGAGTAAGCATACATTTAGGGGGAAGGCATGCCATTTGGTCAAAAATTATTTGACATAGGACTGAGAGAAATGCTGCTCAGAGAAGAGTCTATGAGTTAGCGAGCACATCCTTAAAGGAGTCCACACTTCATCACCAAAAAACATGGGCTTGCAAAAAGTCATAGAGAAGATGGAGAAACAGAAGGTTAAGACAACACTGAAGAAATCAGAAAACAGGGAATTAAAATAGGAAACAGGCCTGGGAAGGAGTTCTGGAGGTCTGGTCCAACCTCTTGCCAATAGCAGAATTATGCCAATACTAGGTGTTGTCAAAACAAGGGTAAATAAAACCCGGTTTTATAGGGCCAACACTGAATATGCAAGACAAGCAAAATTGGGGGCATGAATAATGACGGTGTATTTACAGAGCAAAATTTACAGGTTCTTTTAGTATTGCCGTTGATAAACAAACCACAGGTTTAGCTATAGCATATTTACCAGAAAGACAGCATAGGTCTGATACCGAAGAAGCTTCCAACCTGTCTGTAGCTCAGATACTTGGCACAATAAGCCCATTAATGCACGAACAGTGCGATAGAAAGAAGTAAAATCGTGACTATAAGCACACAAAATACACCTGGGGAGAAGAGTGTCACTCAGTGTAGGCTGAGGTGGAGAATCTTACCCACAGGACAACCCCAGTTGGGAGGTGGAGACAGGAGCAAATTTGTCAATCCGTCTGTCAGTGTGGTTCCAAGTCTTCTCCTGTTCCAATTTGGGGTCGAAACTGGGGCCATATTTATACCCAGTTTTTTACATTACGTCATTGGTGTAGGTGTGCATGTGGGGATGGCTGTAGACAAGCTCATTGCACAAAGCCCATTAATTTACATCTGCATGGGTGGAGGTAACCGCTTGTTTTGCCCATGGCAGAAAAATGGAAGAATGAGACCACTGGACCTCTGCCCCTGCTTCACACTCCTCCAGGACATTCAGATAACACCAGATATGGATCTAGTGATAGCTGTAGTTCCAATTGTCACCACACCAAATTTTACCAACAAAGAGCTTGCAAATATCCAGCTTCATGGTGTACATGCCTGAGGTGGCTTGGACTTTGTGCTGGGACTGTCCTCTCTTCACTAGGCCAAGTCAGTCATGGCTTTGTCTGTATGAGCCCAAAAATCCACCAGCGATGAAGATACCGCATGCTCATGGTTTGACCTAACCCCATGCTGCACCACTCTCCCAATAGAAAAACGGTCCTGTTGTCCTACCCAGATGTCTTCTCCCGTTAGAGCCACACGTGTATGTCCAGCATGTCTAATAATCAGACTTCGTCTCCCCCTCTCCCCTTGCAAAATACACACTGTGTTTCCACACACAGGTAAGTAACTGCAAAAGCAGTAAAAAAGACAATGCCTTCACTAGATTCTCCAAACACCAGTTGGTACAAGTAGGCATCAGCCTTTGGCCAGGATGCTTGCTCTTTGGCTTAGGGCGCCCAGCCTCACCTTTGGTTCACAGGGTGTTTGCACGACTCTGTTTATCTGAGGACAGTTTGGTACATGACAGACAAGAAGACAGGAAAAGGTTTACAAGACGCATCCTGGAAGAACGGTAGCCTTCAAGGCTAAACTTTGTAGGCTAGACTGCTCTAACCAAAATCCCAGTTTCCAGCAGTGGTTGGTGTGGGGGCTGTGGCACTAACCATGCTGCAAACAAAGGTTTCTATAACATCTTAAGCCTGTCTTGGACTAAAACATTCCCTTTTTCAAAATCTTCTTACCCAGAATAATTTCCTATTCAGTAATCTTGCTGTTTTGGAGCCAGACTGCTGGCTTTCAGGGTGGAAAAGTCCTGTATTATTAATATAGAAGAAAGACTTCAGGGTGAGGAAGAATGGAGAAACTTGGGGCGGTTTTCATTGAAATGTACTGAACATCTGCAATTGTATTTAGACATTTTCTTGAAGCTTGAAGACTGACTTTTGCTGTTTAAGTTCACATGAAGTCTTCTGTGTGGCCCCAGTTTTCAGGATAACTGGGCCACGAGTATCAATGTTTCACATACTGCCTATCACTTCACATGGAGTGGACTTTCCACTGGAAGCTCTACATTCCGGACCTGTAATCCTTACTTACCGCGACTCTGCCAATCCTCAGCGTGGGTCCCTGAGTCACAGGGTAACCTCAGCTGTTCAACCTTTCCCTGAGGAGGTCATGTGTTTGCAAGCGAGGAAAATAGCCTTCCCAATAGCAACTCCTGAAAAGTCTTTGCCTCAGTGTGAATGCAAAGGCAAGATTTTGCATGGCGAACATTCAGGCACTGCACCTCTAGACAAAAAGGAAATGCCAGCAGTCAGCTAGCAATAACGTGGCAAACATTTACCCAGGCTTCTTAAGAAAAGGAAGAACAATGAGCCTGGCAATACAGTGTGTGCATAACTCCAGTTGTCCCACGGCACAAATGCTCCCTGCGAAGCCCAGGGCTCCCGGTTATGAGAGTTGTCCAGCAAGGCAGAGAAGTAATGCAATCATGTTAGCAACTATTTTCTTTGCCTCTTCCCTCCCACCCCTTTGTATTTCAGTTCAGCACAGGAGTCTCAAGGCAGATGATCCAGTCACACTCAGCCAGAAACTCCGTACTGGGAAGCTGGTGGGCTTAGTTTCAGACTCACACAATCCTGCCACTGAGGTGAACAGGATAATGCAACTCTAATACTCTAGAAATCATCCCAAGGTCTCTCATTATACAAGTGAGGTACTGCCGAGCAATCCTTTCTCTTTTTAAATTGGTGGAAGGGCATGTTAACTCTGGGCTAGAACATACCGTGTGCAAATTATTCATAGGACTCCCTCATGAACAAGTATTTCCAGAGAGCACTGAATAAAGGCAATGTTGAGCAGCCTACAACACATTTTTTTTTTTCTTCCTCTGTAAACATAGGATACGGAAATAAGTATTTTAACAGAGAAGCATTTTGACTCCCAGTGAGGAAGGCGGAAGCATGTAAAGCTATCATCAGGTGGTCAAAACTTCCATACCGTTTAACATCTTGCACATTCAGTTGAGATACAGTTCCAGTAGAATCAAAAAGCTTTTTAAACTGGAAACGAGATTAAAACACACCCCGAAGAAAACCCCTCTGATGTCTTCTGAAAGTGCATTTGAAAATCTTTAATTAGCAAAGAAAGATCATGAAAGGTTTTCAGCGGAGAAAGTTAAAAATAATGCCTCCTGCTCCGTGTTACTGGGTGTATAATTCACACTGAAGTCAAGCACAGTCTCAGTGCTGGATCCCATAGGTCATCAGACACGAGAGCATACAGTATCCCAACTCATGAGGAGGCTGAGTTCTACTGCGAATACCAGCCTGTGTCCACCTGATTTGATCTTTCAAGGCAGCCTGCAAAATTCCTTCGTTTCTCTGTTTGGGTTCAGGAGGAGTCAGCAGACCTTGGCAGTGTGCCCTCTGACCTCTAACGAATGTCAGGCTGGAGGATATGCAAGGCATTCTTCAGACATGTGGTAGACCCTAAACTTGTGTAAGCCAAGGGAAGCCAATCCCCCCCACCTGTAAATCCAAAACTGCCAGTGAAATAGGGGACAAAAGGGAAAAAGGGTGCTTTGCTCCCTCCCAGAGCTGCCAACAGCAAAACCAGTCCCTTGCGCAGACCTGCCATCAGGGTAGCCATAACAAAACTACACATACACAAGCATACACTCTTAAAAAGTTTTTATTAATTTTCATTGTTTTTTTTTTTTAAAAAAAAACAAACCCGTCAGTGCAACAGTTCAGTATCCCCTTCCTATCCCCCATCAGTAAGCAGTAATTTTAAAATCAGGAAATACCGAGTGCTGAAGCCAATGGGTTAGCATTTTGCTATTATTTCCTTCTGTCAAACTCTGAAAAAGTCCTCTGTATAAATTAAACAATGAAAAAAATGTTATTTTCAATTCTATGTCATTACAGTCAACAGAATCATAATAATGCATCTAAAATGTGTGTCCACAATATATCAGGTATACATTTTTGGGAAATGCAAAAAAGGAAAAAAAAATTATGACATTCTAGGCTTGTTAAAAGGATAATGGTCCCATATTTTTTATTAACAGGTTAGCAAAACAAAATCCAATGGATTACAATATTTACATGTTATTTGAAAAATAAAGTAGTGATAAAACCATGTCACAATCTTTTTTTTTTCTTTTTCATTTTTGGTAACCATTACAAACACCCAATCCAGGTATGGAACTGTTCAAATACATTTGAAATGAGGCCAATTAAAAAACAAATACAGACACAAAATGTGTATTTAAACTTGTCCCTCCAATGTGTTTTTCCATGACATTCCCTCCCTACTTCAAAAAAACAAAAGAAAACAAAAAAAACCAAAAAATTCAAAAGAATCCCCCTAACACACAAATGATGAATCCCCAAAAGCAAAACACCATGCTTCTCAAGTAGCACTTACTCCACAAATGCAACATTTTTGCCATCAATTTTATGTGAAGCTCTCTAGGACACCGTTTCCTCAGCAGCTTCCTACTTTCCCCCCTCCCCCTCCCACAGTTCCCCCCAAAACAAAAAAAACAAACGAAGACACATGCATTTCTAAAACTAGGTTTCAGTCAAGTACTTTCTACTTTTTGGAAAGAAACTCTTTTTTTTTGTTGTTTTTTTTTTTTGTGTTTTTTTTTTTTGTTGTTCACAATCAGAACATACCATGGGCACTAGATCCTGTATTCATTGCTCAGGCAAAATTCCTCCTGAGTTTGGTAGGCTTTCCACCCAAGAAGTAGTGCAGGATCAGCCACTTAGGTATGCAGGTTCCTATTCACTCTACGCTGCTCCCCTCACGCTAAAAGCTAAGGAGGAGGGGAAAAACTTCGCAACTCCCTCTTGAATCGAGTAAAAGTAGTTCTCCAGGCTCAATGTCGTATGTAACTATTTCACCTTCGCTTGCAAAAAGATGTGTTAACAGACACCCCTCCCTCCCACCACACCAACAACAAAAAGAAAACACACACGCCACAGACGGAAGAAAAAAAGGCAGCCAATCTTAACAAAAAGTTACTGGTGTGAGACCGATAGATGTTAATATGACAAGCAACAGAACGGTTATGAGGACCTATGTGTTTGGCCCGCGAGCTGCATAGCTGTGCTGTAAGTTTGGTTCTTTAGTTTTTTAAAAAAAAGTTAAAATTTCTTTGTTATTTCCATATGTTTAAAATTAACAACAACAACAACAAGAACAACAACAACAAAAAGTTCTATTCACAAGATCTAGTCTCCTTTCCCTGTCCCCCCTCAAAAAGAAATGCTCATTTTACATGAGAAACTTAATTGTGCTGTATTTGTAACACCTCAGGCTGACAGAAAATAAACATGTGGCAAACAAAACCGCACAATCAGTCACATGAAATCTATCAAATCCTAAAATTATAACTGAATACTAACAAACAGCTTACCTGGAATAAAGGATGACAATTCACAAACAGTTATCTAGGAATTAAAGTCTCTCTCTCTTTTTTTTTTGTTTTTTTTTTTACTAAAATAATTAAAAAAATCACAGTATTTTAAGAAATAAAACCCACACTGGGATTTTAAGCACAATTTGTTTTCCTTTCTTTAAAACTTTTTTTCTTCCTCCATTCACCACCTTGCCCAGCAGTCTCTCTACATTTAACCACAACAACAACAGGTAGTACTGACAAATGCAGAGATCTCCCTTGGTTAATTCTGAGGTACTAGGAAACAGGTGACTGTTTTAAGCAAAGCAGTTTCTGTTTTGTTTTTGTTTTCCTTTTTTTTTTTTCTCTTTTTTTTCTTTTCTAAAGCAGTTGCATTCAGTCTGGAAAAGCGTTATGTATTAAAACTAGAAAAACGCACACAAATTTGTGCGTTGGAAAGTTGTCCCCCCCAGTTCTTCCATGCTCACGATGCTTCCATTCACAAACAATCCAAATCTCCACTGCAAAGCACGATGTGTAATGTAGGAATACGGGGAGTTGCTTCATTAGTCCAAGATGAATGTAACTTCCCATTGTCAAGATCCAGAAGAAAAGATGCAGTGATGTAATGGAGCCACTTATTCCATCACTTAAATACCTTTAATATACACACACTCACACGGGTACCAGTGCTTTGAAAATAGATCATTCAGTCCTAAAAGC